>NC_141771.1:2035953-2196786 GCF_051362555.1 Lingula anatina | reverse complement strand
TCGTTGTTGTAGGGGCAGAGGTATCACCTTCACCTGTAGTTTGTACAGTAGACGTCGTTGTTGTAGAGGCAGAGGTATCACCTTCACCTGTTGTTTGTACAGTAGTAACAGACGTCGTTGTTGTTGGGGCAGAGGTATCACCTTCACCTGTAGTTTGTATAATAGACGTCGTTGTTGTAGGGACAAAGGTTTCACCTTCACCTGTAGTTTTCACAGTAGACGTCGTTGTTGTAGGGGCAGAGGTATCACCTTTATCTGTAGTTTTTACAGTAGAAGTCTTTGTTGTAGGGGCAGAGGTATCACCTTCACCTGTAGTTTTCACAGTAGACGTCGTTGTTGTAGGGGCAGAGGTATCACCTTCACCTGTAGTTTTTACAGTAGAAGTCGTTGTTGTAGGGGCAGAGGTATCACCTTCACCTGTAGTTTTCACAGTAGACGTCGTTGTTGTAGGGGCAGACGTATCACCTTCACCTGTAGTTTGTATAGTAGACGTCGTCGTTGTAGGGGCAGAGGTATCACTTTCACCTGTAGTTTTTACAGTAGACGTCGTTGTTGTAGGGGCAGAGGTATCACCTTCACCTGTAGTGTGTACAGTAGACGTCGTTGTTGTAGGGACAGAGGTATCACCTTCACCTGTAGTTTTTACAGTAGACGTCGTTCTTGAAAGGGCAGAGGTATCACCTTCATCTGTAGTTTGTACAGTAGACGTCGTTGTTGTAGAGGCAGAGGTATCACCTTCACCTGTTGTTTGTACAGTAGTAACAGACGTCGTTGTTGTTGGGGCAGAGGTATCACCTTCACCTGTAGTTTATATAATAGACGTCGTTGTTGTAGGGACAAAGGTTTCACCTTCACCTGTAGTTTTCACAGTAGAGGTCGTTGTTGTAGGGGCAGAGGTATCACCTTCACCTGTAGTTTTCACAGTAGACGTCGTTGTTGTAGGGGCAGAGGTATCAACTTCACCTGTAGTTTTCACAGTAGACGTCATTGTTGTAGGGGCAGAGGTATCATCTTCACCTGTAGTTTTTACAGTAGACGTCATTGTTGTTGGGGCAGAGGTATCACCTTCATCTGTAGTTTGTTCAGTAGACGTCGTTGTTGTAGAGGCAGAGGTATCACCTTCACCTGTTGTTTTTACAGTAGTAACAGACGTCGTTGTTGTAGGGGCAGAGGTATCACCTTCACCTGTAGTTTTCACAGTAGACGTCATTGTTGTAGGGGCAAAGGTATCATCTTCACCTGTAGTTTTCACAGTAGACGTCGTTGTTGTAGGGGCAGAGGTATCACCTTCACCTGTAGTTTGTACAGTAGACGTCGTTGTTGTAGAGGCAGAGGTATCACCTTCACCTGTTGTTTGTACAGTAGTAACAGACGTCGTTGTTGTTGGGGCAGAGGTATCACCTTCACCTGTAGTTTGTATAATAGACGTCGTTGTTGTAGGGACAAAGGTTTCACCTTCACCTGTAGTTTTCACAGTAGACGTCGTTGTTGTAGGGGCAGAGGTATCACCTTCACCTGTAGTTTGTACAGTAGACGTCGTTGTTGTAGAGGCAGAGGTATCACCTTCACCTGTTGTTTGTACAGTAGTAACAGACGTCGTTGTTGTTGGGGCAGAGGTATCACCTTCACCTGTAGTTTGTATAATAGACGTCGTTGTTGTAGGGACAAAGGTTTTACCTTCACCTGTAGTTTTCACAGTAGACGTCGTTGTTGTAGGGGCAGAGGTATCACCTTCACCTGTAGTTTTCACAGTAGACGTCGTTGTTGTAGGGGCAGAGGTATCACCTTCACCTGTAGTTTTTACAGTAGACGTCGTTGTTGTAGGGGCAGAGGTATCACCTTCACCTGTAGTTTGTACAGTAGACGTCGTTGTTGTAGGGGCAGAGCTATCACCTTCACCTGTAGTTTTCACAGTAGACGTCGTTGTTGTAGGGGCAGAGGTATCACCTTCACCTGTAGTTTTTACAATAGACGTCGTTGTTGTAGGGACAGAGGTATCACCTTCACCTGTAGTTTTCACAGTGGACGTTGTTGTTGTAGGGGCAGAGGTTTCACCTTCACATGTAGTTTGTACAGTAGTAACAGACGTCGTTGTTGTTGGGGCAGAGGTATCTCCTTCACCTGTAGTTTGTACAGTAGTAAAAGACGTCATTGTTGTAGGGGCAGAGGTATCACCTTCACCTGTAGTTTTCACAGTAGACGTCGTTGTTGTAGAGGCAGAGGTATCACCTCCACCTGTAGTTTTCACAGTAGACGTCGTTGTTGTAGGGGCAGAGGTATCACCTTCACCTGTAGTTTTTACAGTAGACGTCATTGTTGTAGGGGCAGAGGTTTCACCTTCACCTGTGGTTTGTACAGTAGTAACAGACGTTGTTGTTGTTGGGGCAGAGGTATCTCCTTCACCTGTAGTTTGTACAGTAGTAACAGACGTAATTGTTGTAGGGGCAGAGGTATCACCTTCACCTGTAGTTTTTACAGTAGACGTCATTGTTGTAAGGGCAGAGGTATCACCTTCACCTGTAGTTTTCACAGTAGACGTCGTTGTTGTAGGGGCAGAGGTATCACCTTCACCTGTAGTTTTCACAGTAGACGTCGTTGTTGTAGGGGCAGAGGTATCACCTTCACCTGTAGTTTGTACAGTAGACGTCGTTGTTGTAGGGGTAGAGTTATAACTTCACCTGTAGTTTTTACAGAAGACGTCGTTGTTGTAGGGGCAGAGGTATCACATTCACCTGTAATTTTCACAGTAGACGTTGTTGTTGTAGGGGCAGAGGTATCACCTTTATCTGTAGTTTTTACAGTAGAAGTCTTTGTTGTAGGGGCAGAGGTATCACCTTCGCCTGTAGTTTTCACAGTAGACGTCGTTGTTGTAGGGGCAGAGGTATCACCTTCACCTGTAGTTTTCACAGTAGACGTCGTTGTTGTAGGGGCAGACGTATCACCTTCACCTGTAGTTTGTATAGTAGACGTCGTCGTTGTAGGGGCAGAGGTATCACTTTCACCTGTAGTTTTTACAGTAGACGTCGTTGTTGTAGGGGCAGAGGTATCACCTTCACCTGTAGTGTGTACAGTAGACGTCGTTGTTGTAGGGACAGAGGTATCACCTTCACCTGTAGTTTTTACAGTAGACGTCGTTCTTGAAAGGGCAGAGGTATCACCTTCATCTGTAGTTTGTACAGTAGACGTCGTTGTTGTAGAGGCAGAGGTATCACCTTCACCTGTTGTTTGTACAGTAGTAACAGACATCGTTGTTGTTGGGGCAGAGGTATCACCTTCACCTGTAGTTTGTATAATAGACGTCGTTGTTGTAGGGACAAAGGTTTCACCTTCACCTGTAGTTTTCACAGTAGAGGTCGTTGTTGTAGGGGCAGAGGTATCACCTTCACCTGTAGTTTTCACAGTAGACGTCGTTGTTGTAGGGGCAGATGTATCACCTTCACCTGTAGTTTGTACAGTAGACATCGTTGTTGTAGGGGCAGAGGTATCACCTTCACCTGTAGTTTTCACAGTAGACGTCGTTGTTGTAGGGGCAGAGGTATCAACTTCACCTGTAGTTTTCACAGTAGACGTCATTGTTGTAGGGGCAGAGGTATCATCTTCACCTGTAGTTTTTACAGTAGACGTCGTTGTTGTTGGGGCAGAGGTATCACCTTCATCTGTAGTTTGTTCAGTAGACGTCGTTGTTGTAGAGGCAGAGGTATCACCTTCACCTGTTGTTTTTACAGTAGTAACAGACGTCGTTGTTGTAGGGGCAGAGGTATCACCTTCACCTGTAGTTTTCACAGTAGACGTCATTGTTGTAGGGGCAAAGGTATCATCTTCACCTGTAGTTTTCACAGTAGACGTCGTTGTTGTAGGGGCAGAGGTATCACCTTCACCTGTAGTTTGTACAGTAGACGTCGTTGTTGTAGAGGCAGAGGTATCACCTTCACCTGTTGTTTGTACAGTAGTAACAGACGTCGTTGTTGTTGGGGCAGAGGTATCACCTTCACCTGTAGTTTGTATAATAGACGTCGTTGTTGTAGGGACAAAGGTTTCACCTTCACCTGTAGTTTTCACAGTAGACGTCGTTGTTGTAGGGGCAGAGGTATCACCTTCACCTGTAGTTTTCACAGTAGACGTCGTTGTTGTAGGGGCAGATGTATCACCTTCACCTGTAGTTTGTACAGTAGACATCGTTGTTGTGGGGGCAGAGGTATCACCATCACCTGTAGTTTTCACAGTAGACGTCGTTGTTGTAGGGGCAGAGGTATCACCTTCACCTGTAGTTTTCACAGTAGACGTCGTTGTTGTAGGGGCAGAGGTATCACCTTCACCTGTAGTTTGTACAGTAGACGTCGTTGTTGTAGGGGTAGAGGTATCACCTTCACCTGTAGTTTTTACAGTAGATGTCGTTGTTGTAGGGGCAGAGGTATCACCTTCACCTGTAGTTTTTACAGTAGATGTCGTTGTTGTAGGGGCAGAGGTATCACCTTCACCTGTAGTTTTCACAGTAGACGTCGTTGTTGTAGGGGCAGAGGTATCACCTTCACCTGTAGTTTGTACAGTAGTAACAGACGTCGTTGTTGTAGGGGCAGAGGTATCACCTTCACCTGTAGTTTGTACAGTAGACGTCGTTGTTGTAGGGGCAGAGGTATCACCTTCACCTGTAGTTTTCACAGTAGACGTCGTTGTTGTAGGGGCAGAGGTATCACCTTCACCTGTAGTTTTAACAGTAGACGTCGTTGTTGTAGGGGCAGAGGCATCACCTTCACCTGTAGTTTTCACAGTAGACGTAGTTGTAGAAGAGGCAGAGGTATCACCTCCACCTGTAGTTTTTACAGTAGACGTCGTTGTTGTAGGGGCAGAGGTATCACCTTCACCTGTAGTTTTTACAGTAGACGTCGTTCTTGAAAGGGCAGAGGTATCACCTTCATCTGTAGTTTGTACAGTAGACGTCGTTGTTGTAGAGGCAGAGGTATCACCTTCACCTGTAGTTTTTACAGTAGTAACAGACGTCGTTGTTGTAGGGGCAGAGGTATCACCTTCACCTGTAGTTTGTACAGTAGACGTCGTTGTTGTAGAGGCAGACGTATCACCTTCACCTGTAGTTTTTACAGTAGTAACAGACGTCGTTGTTGTAGGGGCAGAGGTATCTCCTTCACCTGAAGTTTGTACAGTAGACGTCGTTGTTGTAGGGGCAGAGGTATCACCTTCACCTGTAGTTTTCACAGTGGATGTCGTTGTTGTAGGGGCAGAGGTATCACCTTCACCTGTAGTTTTAACAGTAGACGTCGTTGTTGTAGGGGCAGAGGTATCACCTTTACCTGTAGTTTTCACAGTAGACGTCGTTGTTGTAGGGGCAGAGGTATCACCTTCACCTGTAGTTTGTACAGTAGACGTCGTTGTTGTAGAGGCAGAGGTATCACCTCCACCTGTAGTTTTCACAGTAGACGTCGTTGTTGTAGGGGCAGAGGTATCACCTTCACCTGTAGTTTTTACAGTAGACGTCATTGTTGTAGGGGCAGAGGTTTCACCTTCACCTGTGGTTTGTACAGTAGTAACAGACGTTGTTGTTGTTGGGGCAGAGGTATCTCCTTCACCTGTAGTTTGTACAGTAGTAACAGACGTAATTGTTGTAGGGGCAGAGGTATCACCTTCACCTGTAGTTTTTACAGTAGACGTCATTGTTGTAAGGGCAGAGGTATCACCTTCACCTGTAGTTTTCACAGTAGACGTCGTTGTTGTAGGGGCAGAGGTATCACCTTCACCTGTAGTTTTCACAGTAGACGTCGTTGTTGTAGGGGCAGAGGTATCACCTTCACCTGTAGTTTGTACAGTAGACGTCGTTGTTGTAGGGGTAGAGTTATAACTTCACCTGTAGTTTTTACAGAAGACGTCGTTGTTGTAGGGGCAGAGGTATCACATTCACCTGTAATTTTCACAGTAGACGTTGTTGTTGTAGGGGCAGAGGTATCACCTTTATCTGTAGTTTTTACAGTAGAAGTCTTTGTTGTAGGGGCAGAGGTATCACCTTCGCCTGTAGTTTTCACAGTAGACGTCGTTGTTGTAGGGGCAGAGGTATCACCTTCACCTGTAGTTTTCACAGTAGACGTCGTTGTTGTAGGGGCAGACGTATCACCTTCACCTGTAGTTTGTATAGTAGACGTCGTCGTTGTAGGGGCAGAGGTATCACTTTCACCTGTAGTTTTTACAGTAGACGTCGTTGTTGTAGGGGCAGAGGTATCACCTTCACCTGTAGTGTGTACAGTAGACGTCGTTGTTGTAGGGACAGAGGTATCACCTTCACCTGTAGTTTTTACAGTAGACGTCGTTCTTGAAAGGGCAGAGGTATCACCTTCATCTGTAGTTTGTACAGTAGACGTCGTTGTTGTAGAGGCAGAGGTATCACCTTCACCTGTTGTTTGTACAGTAGTAACAGACATCGTTGTTGTTGGGGCAGAGGTATCACCTTCACCTGTAGTTTGTATAATAGACGTCGTTGTTGTAGGGACAAAGGTTTCACCTTCACCTGTAGTTTTCACAGTAGAGGTCGTTGTTGTAGGGGCAGAGGTATCACCTTCACCTGTAGTTTTCACAGTAGACGTCGTTGTTGTAGGGGCAGATGTATCACCTTCACCTGTAGTTTGTACAGTAGACATCGTTGTTGTAGGGGCAGAGGTATCACCTTCACCTGTAGTTTTCACAGTAGACGTCGTTGTTGTAGGGGCAGAGGTATCAACTTCACCTGTAGTTTTCACAGTAGACGTCATTGTTGTAGGGGCAGAGGTATCATCTTCACCTGTAGTTTTTACAGTAGACGTCGTTGTTGTTGGGGCAGAGGTATCACCTTCATCTGTAGTTTGTTCAGTAGACGTCGTTGTTGTAGAGGCAGAGGTATCACCTTCACCTGTTGTTTTTACAGTAGTAACAGACGTCGTTGTTGTAGGGGCAGAGGTATCACCTTCACCTGTAGTTTTCACAGTAGACGTCATTGTTGTAGGGGCAAAGGTATCATCTTCACCTGTAGTTTTCACAGTAGACGTCGTTGTTGTAGGGGCAGAGGTATCACCTTCACCTGTAGTTTGTACAGTAGACGTCGTTGTTGTAGAGGCAGAGGTATCACCTTCACCTGTTGTTTGTACAGTAGTAACAGACGTCGTTGTTGTTGGGGCAGAGGTATCACCTTCACCTGTAGTTTGTATAATAGACGTCGTTGTTGTAGGGACAAAGGTTTCACCTTCACCTGTAGTTTTCACAGTAGACGTCGTTGTTGTAGGGGCAGAGGTATCACCTTCACCTGTAGTTTTCACAGTAGACGTCGTTGTTGTAGGGGCAGATGTATCACCTTCACCTGTAGTTTGTACAGTAGACATCGTTGTTGTGGGGGCAGAGGTATCACCATCACCTGTAGTTTTCACAGTAGACGTCGTTGTTGTAGGGGCAGAGGTATCACCTTCACCTGTAGTTTTCACAGTAGACGTCGTTGTTGTAGGGGCAGAGGTATCACCTTCACCTGTAGTTTGTACAGTAGACGTCGTTGTTGTAGGGGTAGAGGTATCACCTTCACCTGTAGTTTTTACAGTAGATGTCGTTGTTGTAGGGGCAGAGGTATCACCTTCACCTGTAGTTTTTACAGTAGATGTCGTTGTTGTAGGGGCAGAGGTATCACCTTCACCTGTAGTTTTCACAGTAGACGTCGTTGTTGTAGGGGCAGAGGTATCACCTTCACCTGTAGTTTGTACAGTAGTAACAGACGTCGTTGTTGTAGGGGCAGAGGTATCACCTTCACCTGTAGTTTGTACAGTAGACGTCGTTGTTGTAGGGGCAGAGGTATCACCTTCACCTGTAGTTTTCACAGTAGACGTCGTTGTTGTAGGGGCAGAGGTATCACCTTCACCTGTAGTTTTAACAGTAGACGTCGTTGTTGTAGGGGCAGAGGCATCACCTTCACCTGTAGTTTTCACAGTAGACGTAGTTGTAGAAGAGGCAGAGGTATCACCTCCACCTGTAGTTTTTACAGTAGACGTCGTTGTTGTAGGGGCAGAGGTATCACCTTCACCTGTAGTTTTTACAGTAGACGTCGTTCTTGAAAGGGCAGAGGTATCACCTTCATCTGTAGTTTGTACAGTAGACGTCGTTGTTGTAGAGGCAGAGGTATCACCTTCACCTGTAGTTTTTACAGTAGTAACAGACGTCGTTGTTGTAGGGGCAGAGGTATCACCTTCACCTGTAGTTTGTACAGTAGACGTCGTTGTTGTAGAGGCAGACGTATCACCTTCACCTGTAGTTTTTACAGTAGTAACAGACGTCGTTGTTGTAGGGGCAGAGGTATCACCTTCACCTGTAGTTTTAACAGTAGACGTCGTTGTTGTAGGGGCAGAGGCATCACCTTCACCTGTAGTTTTCACAGTACACGTAGTTGTAGAAGAGGCAGAGGTATCACCTTCACCTGTAGTGTGTACAGTAGACGTCGTTGTTGTAGGGACAGAGGTATCACCTTCACCTGTAGTTTTTACAGTAGACGTCATTCTTGAAAGGGCAGAGGTATCACCTTCATCTGTAGTTTGTACAGTAGACGTCGTTGTTGTAGAGGCAGAGGTATCACCTTCACCTGTTGTTTGTACAGTAGTAACAGACGTCGTTGTTGTTGGGGCAGAGGTATCACCTTCACCTGTTGTTTTTACAGTAGTAACAGACGTCGTTGTTGTAGGGGCAGAGGTATCACCTTCACCTGTAGTTTTCACAGTAGACGTCATTGTTGTAGGGGCAAAGGTATCATCTTCACCTGTAGTTTTCACAGTAGACGTCGTTGTTGTAGGGGCAGAGGTATCACCTTCACCTGTAGTTTGTACAGTAGACGTCGTTGTTGTAGAGGCAGAGGTATCACCTTCACCTGTTGTTTGTACAGTAGTAACAGACGTCGTTGTTGTTGGGGCAGAGGTATCACCTTCACCTGTAGTTTGTATAATAGACGTCGTTGTTGTAGGGACAAAGGTTTCACCTTCACCTGTAGTTTTCACAGTAGACGTCGTTGTTGTAGGGGCAGAGGTATCACCTTCACCTGTAGTTTTCACAGTAGACGTCGTTGTTGTAGGGGCAGATGTATCACCTTCACCTGTAGTTTGTACAGTAGACATCGTTGTTGTGGGGGCAGAGGTATCACCATCACCTGTAGTTTTCACAGTAGACGTCGTTGTTGTAGGGGCAGAGGTATCACCTTCACCTGTAGTTTTCACAGTAGACGTCGTTGTTGTAGGGGCAGAGGTATCACCTTCACCTGTAGTTTGTACAGTAGACGTCGTTGTTGTAGGGGTAGAGGTATCACCTTCACCTGTAGTTTTTACAGTAGATGTCGTTGTTGTAGGGGCAGAGGTATCACCTTCACCTGTAGTTTGTACAGTAGTAACAGACGTCGTTGTTGTTGGGGCAGAGGTATCACCTTCACCTGTTGTTTTTACAGTAGTAACAGACGTCGTTGTTGTAGGGGCAGAGGTATCACCTTCACCTGTAGTTTTCACAGTAGACGTCATTGTTGTAGGGGCAAAGGTATCATCTTCACCTGTAGTTTTCACAGTAGACGTCGTTGTTGTAGGGGCAGAGGTATCACCTTCACCTGTAGTTTGTACAGTAGACGTCGTTGTTGTAGAGGCAGAGGTATCACCTTCACCTGTTGTTTGTACAGTAGTAACAGACGTCGTTGTTGTTGGGGCAGAGGTATCACCTTCACCTGTAGTTTGTATAATAGACGTCGTTGTTGTAGGGACAAAGGTTTCACCTTCACCTGTAGTTTTCACAGTAGACGTCGTTGTTGTAGGGGCAGAGGTATCACCTTCACCTGTAGTTTTCACAGTAGACGTCGTTGTTGTAGGGGCAGATGTATCACCTTCACCTGTAGTTTGTACAGTAGACATCGTTGTTGTGGGGGCAGAGGTATCACCATCACCTGTAGTTTTCACAGTAGACGTCGTTGTTGTAGGGGCAGAGGTATCACCTTCACCTGTAGTTTTCACAGTAGACGTCGTTGTTGTAGGGGCAGAGGTATCACCTTCACCTGTAGTTTGTACAGTAGACGTCGTTGTTGTAGGGGTAGAGGTATCACCTTCACCTGTAGTTTTTACAGTAGATGTCGTTGTTGTAGGGGCAGAGGTATCACCTTCACCTGTAGTTTGTACAGTAGTAACAGACGTCGTTGTTGTTGGGGCAGAGGTATCACCTTCACCTGTAGTTTGTACAGTAGACGTCGTTGTTGTAGGGGCAGAGGTTTCACCTTCACCTGTAGTTTTTACAGTAGACGTTGATGTTGTGGGGGCAGAGGTATCACCTTCGCCTGTAGTTTTTACAGAAGACGTCGTTGTTGTAGGGGCTGAGGTATAACCTTCACCTGTAGTTTTTACAGAAGACGTCGTTGTTGTAGGGGCTGAGGTATCACCTTCACCTGTAGTTTGTACAGTAGACGTAGTTGTAGAAGAGGCAGAGGTATCACCTCCACCTGTAGTTTTCACAGTAGACGTCGTTGTTGTAGGGGCAGAAGTATCACCTTCACCTGTAGTTTTTACAGTAGATGTCGTTGTTGTAGGGGCAGAGGTATCACCTTCACCTGTAGTTTTCACAGTAGACGTCGTTGTTGTAGGGGCAGAGGTATCACCTTCACCTGTAGTTTGTACAGTAGTAACAGACGTCGTTGTTGTAGGGGCAGAGGTATCACCTTCACCTGTAGTTTGTACAGTAGACGTCGTTGTTGTAGGGGCAGAGGTATCACCTTCACCTGTAGTTTTCACAGTAGACGTCGTTGTTGTAGGGGCAGAGGTATCACCTTCACCTGTAGTTTTAACAGTAGACGTCGTTGTTGTAAGGGCAGAGGCATCACCTTCACCTGTAGTTTTCACAGTAGACGTCGTTTTTGTAGGGGCAGAGGCATCACTTTCACCTGTAGTTTTCACAGTAGAAGTCGTTTTTGTAGGGGCAGAGGTATCACCTTCACCTGTAGTTTTCACAGTAGACGTCGTTGTTGTAGGGGCAGAGGTATCACCTTCACCTGTAGTTTTCACAGTAGACGTCGTTGTTGTAGGGGCAGAGGTATCACCTTCACCTGTAGTTTTTACAGTAGACGTCGTTGTTGTAGGGGCAGAGGTATCATCTTCACCTGTAGTTTGTACAGTAGATGTCGTTGTTGTAGGGGCAGAGGTATCACCTTCACCTGTAGTTTGAACAGTAGTAACAGACGTCGGTGTTGTTGGGGCAGAGGTATCACCTTCACCTGTAGTTTGTACAGTAGACGTCGTTGTTGTAGGGGCAGAGGTTTCACCTTCACCTGTAGTTTTTACAGTAGACTTTGTTGTTGTGGGGGCAGAGGTATCACCTTCACCTGTAGTTTGTACAGTAGATGTCGTTGTTGTAGGGGCAGAGGTATCACCTTCACCTGTAGTTTGAACAGTAGTAACAGACGTCGGTGTTGTTGGGGCATAGGTATCACCTTCACCTGTAGTTTGTACAGTAGACGTCGTTGTTGTAGGGGCAGAGGTTTCACCTTCACCTGTAGTTTTTACAGTAGACTTTGTTGTTGTGGGGGCAGAGGTATCACCTTCACCTGTAGTTTTTACAGAAGACGTCGTTGTTGTAGGGGCTGAGGTATAACCTTCACCTGTAGTTTTTACAGAAGACGTCGTTGTTGTATGGGCTGAGGTATAACCTTCACCTGTAGTTTTTACAGAAGACGTCGTTGTTGTAGTGGCTGAGGTATCACCTTCACCTGTAGTTTGTACAGTAGACGTAGTTGTAGAAGAGGCAGAGGTATCACCTTCACCTGTAGTTTTCACAGTAGACGTCATTGTTGGAGGGGCAGAGGTATCACCTTCACCTGTAGTTTTTACAGTAGAAGTCGTTGTTGTGGGGGCAGAGGTATCACCTTCACCTGTAGTTTTTACAGTAGACGTCGTTGTTGAAGGAGCAAACGTATTACCTTCACCTGTAGTTTGTACAGTAGATGTCGTTGTTGTAGGGGCAGAGGTATCACCTTCACCTGTAGTTTTCACAGTAGACGTCGTTGTTGTAGGGGCAGACGTATCACCTTCACCTGTAGTTTGTACAGTAGACGTCGTTGTTGTAGAGGCAGAGGTATCACTTTCACATGTAGTTTGTACAGTAGTAACAGACGTCGTTGTTGTAGGGGCAGAGGTATCACCTTTACCTGTAGTTTTTACAGTAGACGTCATTGTTGTAGGGGCAGAGGTATCACCCTCACCTGAAGTTTGTACAGTAGACGTCGTTGTTGTAGGGGCAGAGGTATCACCTTCACCTGTAGTTTTCACAGTGGATGTCGTTGTTGTAGGGGCAAAGGTATCACCTTCACCTGTAGGTTTAACAGTAGACGTCGTTGTTGTAGGGGCAGAGGTATCACCTTCACCTGTAGTTTTCACAGTAGACGTCGTTGTTGTAGGGGCGGAGGTATCACCTTCACCTGTAGTTTTCACAGTAGACGTCGTTGTTGTAAGGGCAGAGGTATCACCTTCACCTGTAGTTTTCACAGTAGACGTCGTTGTTGTAGGGGCAGAGGTATCACCTTCACCTGTAGTTTTCACAGTAGACGTCGTTGTTGTAGGGGCAGAGGTATCACCTTCACCTGTAGTTTTCACAGTAGACGTCGTTGTTGTAGGGGCAGAGGTATCACCTTCACCTGTAGTTTGTACAGTAGACGTCGTTGTTGTAGAGGCAGAGGTTTCACCTTCACCTGTAGTTTGTACAGTAGTAACAGACATCGTTGTTGTTGGGGCAGAGGTATCTCCTTCACCTGTAGTTTGTACAGTAGTAACAGACGTCATTGTTGTAGGGGCAGAGGTATCACCTTCACCTGTAGTTTTCACAGTAGACGTCGTTGTTGTAAGGGCAGAGGTATCACCTTCACCTGTAGTTTTCACAGTAGACGTCGTTGTTGTAGGGGCAGAGGTATCACCTTCACCTGTAGTTTTCACAGTAGACGTCGTTGTTGTAGGGGTAGAGGTATCACCTTCACCTGTAGTTTTTACAGTAGATGTCGTTGTTGTAGGTGCAGAGGTATCACCTTCACCTGTAGTTTGTACAGTAGACGTCGTTGTTCTAGGGGCAGAGGTTTCACCTTCACCTGTAGTTTTTACAGTAGACGTTGATGTTGTGGGGGCAGAGGTATCACCTTCGCCTGTAGTTTTTACAGAAGACGTCGTTGTTGTAGGGGCTGAGGTATAACTTTCACCTGTAGTTTTTACAGAAGACGTCGTTGTTGTAGGGGCTGAGGTATCACCTTCACCTGTAGTTTGTACAGTAGACGTAGTTGTAGAAGAGGCAGAGGTATCACCTCCACCTGTAGTTTTAACAGTAGACGTCGTTGTTGAAGGAGCAAACCTACTACCTTCACCTGTAGTTTGTACAGTAGATGTCGTTGTTGTAGGGGCAGAGGTATCACCTTCACCTGTAGTTTTCACAGTAGACGTCGTTGTTGTAGGGGCATACGTATCACCTTCACCTGTAGTTTGTACAGTAGTAACAGACGTCGTTGTTGTAGGGGCAGAGGTATCACCTTCACCTGTAGTTTTTACAGTAGACGTCATTGTTGTAGGGGCAGAGGTATCACCTTCACCTGTAGTTTGTACAGTAGACGTCGTTGTTGTAGAGGCAGAGGTATCACTTTCACCTGTAGTTTGTACAGTAGTAACAGACGTCGTTGTTGTAGGGGCAGAGGTATCACCTTTACCTGTAGTTTTTACAGTAGACGTCATTGTTGTAGGGGCAGAGGTATCACCCTCACCTGAAGTTTGTACAGTAGACGTCGTTGTTGTAGGGGCAGAGGTATCACCTTCACCTGTAGTTTTCACAGTGGATGTCGTTGTTGTAGGGGCAAAGGTATCACCTTCACCTGTAGGTTTAACAGTAGACGTCGTTGTTGTAGGGGCAGAGGTATCACCTTCACCTGTAGTTTTCACAGTAGACGTCGTTGTTGTAGGGGCGGAGGTATCACCTTCACCTGTAGTTTTCACAGTAGACGTCGTTGTTGTAAGGGCAGAGGTATCACCTTCACCTGTAGTTTTCACAGTAGACGTCGTTGTTGTAGGGGCAGAGGTATCACCTTCACCTGTAGTTTTCACAGTAGACGTCGTTGTTGTAGGGGCAGAGGTATCACCTTCACCTGTAGTTTTCACAGTAGACGTCGTTGTTGTAGGGGCAGAGGTATCACCTTCACCTGTAGTTTGTACAGTAGACGTCGTTGTTGTAGAGGCAGAGGTTTCACCTTCACCTGTAGTTTGTACAGTAGTAACAGACATCGTTGTTGTTGGGGCAGAGGTATCTCCTTCACCTGTAGTTTGTACAGTAGTAACAGACGTCATTGTTGTAGGGGCAGAGGTATCACCTTCACCTGTAGTTTTCACAGTAGACGTCGTTGTTGTAAGGGCAGAGGTATCACCTTCACCTGTAGTTTTCACAGTAGACGTCGTTGTTGTAGGGGCAGAGGTATCACCTTCACCTGTAGTTTTCACAGTAGACGTCGTTGTTGTAGGGGTAGAGGTATCACCTTCACCTGTAGTTTTTACAGTAGATGTCGTTGTTGTAGGTGCAGAGGTATCACCTTCACCTGTAGTTTGTACAGTAGACGTCGTTGTTCTAGGGGCAGAGGTTTCACCTTCACCTGTAGTTTTTACAGTAGACGTTGATGTTGTGGGGGCAGAGGTATCACCTTCGCCTGTAGTTTTTACAGAAGACGTCGTTGTTGTAGGGGCTGAGGTATAACTTTCACCTGTAGTTTTTACAGAAGACGTCGTTGTTGTAGGGGCTGAGGTATCACCTTCACCTGTAGTTTGTACAGTAGACGTAGTTGTAGAAGAGGCAGAGGTATCACCTCCACCTGTAGTTTTAACAGTAGACGTCGTTGTTGAAGGAGCAAACCTACTACCTTCACCTGTAGTTTGTACAGTAGATGTCGTTGTTGTAGGGGCAGAGGTATCACCTTCACCTGTAGTTTTCACAGTAGACGTCGTTGTTGTAGGGGCATACGTATCACCTTCACCTGTAGTTTGTACAGTAGTAACAGACGTCGTTGTTGTAGGGGCAGAGGTATCACCTTCACCTGTAGTTTTTACAGTAGACGTCATTGTTGTAGGGGCAGAGGTATCACCTTCACCTGTAGTTTTAACAGTAGACGTCGTTGTTGTAGGGGCAGAGGCATCACCTTCACATGTAGTTTTCACAGTAGAAGTCGTTTTTGTAGGGGCAGAGGTATCACCTTCACCTGTAGTTTTCACAGTAGACGTCGTTGTTGTAGGGGCAGAGGTATCACCTTCACCTGTAGTTTTCACAGTAGACGTCGTTGTTGTAGGGGCAGAGGTATCACCTTCACCTGTAGTTTTTACAGTAGACGTCGTTGTTGTAGGGGCAGAGGTATCATCTTCACCTGCAGTTTTTACAGTAGACGTCGTTTTTGTAGGGGTAGAGGTATCACCTTCACCTGTACGTTTTACAGTAGATGTCGTTGTTGTAGGGGCAGAGGTATCACCTTCACCTGCATTTCGTACAGTAGTAACAGACGTCGTTGTTGTTGGGGCAGAGGTATCACCTTCACCTGTAGTTTTTACAGTAGACGTTGTTGCTGTGGGGGCAGAGGTATCACCTTCACCTGTAGTTTGTACAGTAGACGTCGTTGTTGTTGGGGCAGAGGTATCACCTTCACCTGTCGTTTGTACAGTAGACGTCGTTGTTGTAGGGGCAGAGGTATCACCTTCACCTGTAGTTATCACAGTAGACGTCGTTGTTGTAGGGGCAGAGGTATCACCTTCACCTGTAGTTTTTACAGTAGACGTCGTTGTTGTAGGGGCAGAGGTATCACCTTCACCTGTAGTTTGTACAGTAGACGTCGTTGTTGTAGGGGCAGAGCTATCACCTTCACCTGTAGTTTTCACAGTAGACGTCGTTGTTGTAGGGGCAGAGGTATCACCTTCACCTGTAGTTTTTACAATAGACGTCGTTGTTGTAGGGACAGAGGTATCACCTTCACCTGTAGTTTTCACAGTGGACGTTGTTGTTGTAGGGGCAGAGGTATCACCTTCACCTGTAGTTTTCACAGTAGACGTCGTTGTTTTAGGGGCAGAGGTATCACCTTCACCTGTAGTTTGTACAGTAGACATCGTTGTTGTAGGGGCAGAGGTATCACCTTCACCTGTAGTTTTCACAGTAGACATTGTTGTTGTAGGGGCAGAGGTATCACCTTCACCTGTAGTTTTCACAGTGGACGTCATTGTTGTAGGGGCAGAGGTATCATCTTCACCTGTAGTTTGTACAGTAGTAACAGACGTTGTTGTTGTGGGGGCAGAGGTATCACCTTCACCTGTAGTTTTTACAGTAGACGTCGTTGTTGAAGGGGCAGACGTATCACCTTCACCTGTAGTTTGTACAGTAGACGTCGTTGTTGTAGGGGCAGAGGTATAACCTTCACCTGTAGTTTTTACAGAAGACGTCGTTGTTGTAGGGGCAGAGGTATCACCTTCACCTGTAATTTTCACAGTAGACGTTGTTGTTGTAGGGGCAGAGGTATCACCTTTATCTGTAGTTTTTACCGTAGAAGTCGTTGTTGTAGGGGCAGTGGTATCACTTTCACCTGTACTTTTCACAGTAGACGTTGTTGTTGTAGGGGCAGAGGTATCACCTTCACCTGTAGTTTTTATAGTAGAAGTCGTTGTTGTAGGGGCAGAGGTATCACCTTCACCTGTAGTTTTCACAGTAGACGTCGTTTTTGTAGGGGCAGACGTATCACCTTCACCTGTAGTTTGTACAGTAGACGTCGTTGTTGTAGAAGCAGAGGTATCACCTTCACCTGTTGTTTGTACAGTAGTAACAGACGTCGTTGTTGTTGGGGCAGAGGTATCACCTTCACCTGTCGTTTGTACAGTAGACGTCGTTGTTGTAGGGGCAGAGGTATCACCTTCACCTGTAGTTATCACAGTAGACGTCGTTGTTGTAGGGGCAGAGGTATCACCTTCACCTGTAGTTTTTACAGTAGACGTCGTTGTTGTAGGGGCAGAGGTATCACCTTCACCTGTAGTTTGTACAGTAGACGTCGTTGTTGTAGGGGCAGAGCTATCACCTTCACCTGTAGTTTTCACAGTAGACGTCGTTGTTGTAGGGGCAGAGGTATCACCTTCACCTGTAGTTTTTACAATAGACGTCGTTGTTGTAGGGACAGAGGTATCACCTTCACCTGTAGTTTTCACAGTGGACGTTGTTGTTGTAGGGGCAGAGGTATCACCTTCACCTGTAGTTTTCACAGTAGACGTCGTTGTTTTAGGGGCAGAGGTATCACCTTCACCTGTAGTTTGTACAGTAGACATCGTTGTTGTAGGGGCAGAGGTATCACCTTCACCTGTAGTTTTCACAGTAGACATTGTTGTTGTAGGGGCAGAGGTATCACCTTCACCTGTAGTTTTCACAGTGGACGTCATTGTTGTAGGGGCAGAGGTATCATCTTCACCTGTAGTTTGTACAGTAGTAACAGACGTTGTTGTTGTGGGGGCAGAGGTATCACCTTCACCTGTAGTTTTTACAGTAGACGTCGTTGTTGAAGGGGCAGACGTATCACCTTCACCTGTAGTTTGTACAGTAGACGTCGTTGTTGTAGGGGCAGAGGTATAACCTTCACCTGTAGTTTTTACAGAAGACGTCGTTGTTGTAGGGGCAGAGGTATCACCTTCACCTGTAATTTTCACAGTAGACGTTGTTGTTGTAGGGGCAGAGGTATCACCTTTATCTGTAGTTTTTACCGTAGAAGTCGTTGTTGTAGGGGCAGTGGTATCACTTTCACCTGTACTTTTCACAGTAGACGTTGTTGTTGTAGGGGCAGAGGTATCACCTTCACCTGTAGTTTTTACAGTAGAAGTCGTTGTTGTAGGGGCAGAGGTATCACCTTCACCTGTAGTTTTCACAGTAGACGTCGTTTTTGTAGGGGCAGACGTATCACCTTCACCTGTAGTTTGTACAGTAGACGTCGTTGTTGTAGAAGCAGAGGTATCACCTTCACCTGTTGTTTGTACAGTAGTAACAGACGTCGTTGTTGTTGGGGCAGAGGTATCACCTACACCTGTAGTTTGTACAGTAGACGTCGTTGTTGTAGGGACAGAGGTATCACCTTCACCTGTAGTTTTTACAGTAGACGTCATTCTTGAAAGGGCAGAGGTATCACCTTCACCTGTAGTTTGTACAATAGACGTCGTTGTTGTAGAGGCAGAGGTATCACCTTCACCTTTTGTTTGTACAGTAGTAACAGACGTCGTTGTTGTTGGGGCTGAGGTATCACCTTCACCTGTAGTTTGTATGGTAGACGTCGTTGTTGTAGGGGCAGAGGTATAACCTTCACCTGTAGTTTTCACAGTAGACGTCGTTGTTCTAGGGGCAGATGTATCACTTTCACCTGTAGTTTGTACAGTAGACATCGTTGTTGTAGGGGCAGAGGTATCACCTTCACCTGTAGTTTTCACAGTAGACGTCGTTGTTGTTGGGACAGAGGTATCACCTTCATCTGTAGTTTTCACAGTAGACGTCATTGTTGTAGGGGCAGAGGTATCATCTTCACCTGTAGTTTTCACAGTAGACGTCGTTGTTGTTGGGGCAGAGGTATCACCTTCATCTGTAGTTTGTACAGTAGACGTCGTTGTTGTAGGGGTAGAGGTATCACCTTCACCTTTAGTTTTTACAGTAGATGTCGTTGTTGTAGGGGCAGAGGTATCACCTTCACCTGTAGTTTGTACAGTAGTAACAGACGTTGTTGTTGTGGGGGCAGAGGTATCACCTTCACCTGTAGTTTTTACAGTAGACGTCGTTGTTGTAGGGGCACACGTATCACCTTCACCTGTAGTTTGTACAGTAGACGTCGTTATTGTAGGGGCAGAGGTATAACCTTCACCTGTAGTTTTTACAGAAGACGTCGTTGTTGTAGGGGCAGAGGTATCACCTTCACCTGTAATTTTCACAGTAGACGTTGTTGTTGTAGGGGCAGAGGTATCACCTTTATCTGTAGTTTTTACAGTAGAAGTCTTTGTTGTAGGGGCAGAGGTATCACCTTCACCTGTAGTTTTCACAATAGACGTCGTTGTTGTAGGGGCAGAGGTATCACCTTCACCTGTAGTTTTTACAGTAGAAGTCGTTGTTGTAGGGGCAGAGGTATCACCTTCACCTGTAGTTTTCACAGTAGACGTCGTTGTTGTAGGGGCAGACGTATCACCTTCACCTGTAGTTTGTACAGTAGTAACAGACGTCGTTGTTGTTGGGGCTGAGGTATCACCTTCACCTGTAGTTTGTATGGTAGACGTCGTTGTTGTAGGGGCAGAGGTATCACCTTCACCTGTAGTTTTCACAGTAGACGTCTTTGTTCTAGGGGCAGAGGTATCACCTTCACCTGTAGTTTTCACAGTAGACGTTGTTGTTGTTGGGACAGAGGTATCACCTTCATCTGTAGTTTTCACAGTAGACGTCATTGTTGTAGGGGCAGATGTATCATCTTCACCTGTAGTTTTCACAGTAGACGTCGTTGTTGTTGGGGCAGAGGTATCACCTTCATCTGTAGTTTGTACAGTAGACGTCGTTGTTGTAGGGGTAGAGGTATCACCTTCACCTGTAGTTTTTACAGTAGATGTCGTTGTTGTAGGGGCAGAGGTATCACCTTCACCTGTAGTTTGTACAGTAGTAACAGACGTCGTTGTTGTTGGGGCTGAGGTATCACCTTCACCTGTAGTTTGTATGGTAGACGTCGTTGTTGTAGGGGCAGAGGTATCACCTTCACCTGTAGTTTTCACAGTAGACGTCGTTGTTCTAGGGGCAGATGTATCACCTTCACCTGTAGTTTGTACAGTAGACATCGTTGTTGTTGGGACAGAGGTATCACCTTCATCTGTAGTTTTCACAGTAGACGTCATTGTTGTAGGGGCAGAGGTATCACCTTCACCTGTAGTTTGTACAGTAGTAACAGACGTCGTTGTTGTTGGGGCAGAGGTATCACCTTCACCTGTCGTTTGTACAGTAGATGTCGTTGTTGTAGGGGCAGAGGTATCACCTTCACCTGTAGTTATCACAGTAGACGTCGTTGTTGTAGGGGCAGAGGTATCACCTTCACCTGTAGTTTTCACAGTAGACGTCGTTGTTTTAGGGGCAGAGGTATCACCTTCACCTGTAGTTTGTACAGTAGACATCGTTGTTGTAGGGGCAGAGGTATCACCTTCACCTGTAGTTTTCACAGTAGACATTGTTGTTGTAGGGGCAGAGGTATCACCTTCACCTGTAGTTTTCACAGTGGACGTCATTGTTGTAGGGGCAGAGGTATCATCTTCACCTGTAGTTTGTACAGTAGTAACAGACGTTGTTGTTGTGGGGGCAGAGGTATCACCTTCACCTGTAGTTTTTACAGTAGACGTCGTTGTTGAAGGGGCAGACGTATCACCTTCACCTGTAGTTTGTACAGTAGACGTCGTTGTTGTAGGGGCAGAGGTATAACCTTCACCTGTAGTTTTTACAGAAGACGTCGTTGTTGTAGGGGCAGAGGTATCACCTTCACCTGTAATTTTCACAGTAGACGTTGTTGTTGTAGGGGCAGAGGTATCACCTTTATCTGTAGTTTTTACCGTAGAAGTCGTTGTTGTAGGGGCAGTGGTATCACTTTCACCTGTACTTTTCACAGTAGACGTTGTTGTTGTAGGGGCAGAGGTATCACCTTCACCTGTAGTTTTTACAGTAGAAGTCGTTGTTGTAGGGGCAGAGGTATCACCTTCACCTGTAGTTTTCACAGTAGACGTCGTTTTTGTAGGGGCAGACGTATCACCTTCACCTGTAGTTTGTACAGTAGACGTCGTTGTTGTAGAAGCAGAGGTATCACCTTCACCTGTTGTTTGTACAGTAGTAACAGACGTCGTTGTTGTTGGGGCAGAGGTATCACCTTCACCTGTCGTTTGTACAGTAGACGTCGTTGTTGTAGGGGCAGAGGTATCACCTTCACCTGTAGTTATCACAGTAGACGTCGTTGTTGTAGGGGCAGAGGTATCACCTTCACCTGTAGTTTTTACAGTAGACGTCGTTGTTGTAGGGGCAGAGGTATCACCTTCACCTGTAGTTTGTACAGTAGACGTCGTTGTTGTAGGGGCAGAGCTATCACCTTCACCTGTAGTTTTCACAGTAGACGTCGTTGTTGTAGGGGCAGAGGTATCACCTTCACCTGTAGTTTTTACAATAGACGTCGTTGTTGTAGGGACAGAGGTATCACCTTCACCTGTAGTTTTCACAGTGGACGTTGTTGTTGTAGGGGCAGAGGTATCACCTTCACCTGTAGTTTTCACAGTAGACGTCGTTGTTTTAGGGGCAGAGGTATCACCTTCACCTGTAGTTTGTACAGTAGACATCGTTGTTGTAGGGGCAGAGGTATCACCTTCACCTGTAGTTTTCACAGTAGACATTGTTGTTGTAGGGGCAGAGGTATCACCTTCACCTGTAGTTTTCACAGTGGACGTCATTGTTGTAGGGGCAGAGGTATCATCTTCACCTGTAGTTTGTACAGTAGTAACAGACGTTGTTGTTGTGGGGGCAGAGGTATCACCTTCACCTGTAGTTTTTACAGTAGACGTCGTTGTTGAAGGGGCAGACGTATCACCTTCACCTGTAGTTTGTACAGTAGACGTCGTTGTTGTAGGGGCAGAGGTATAACCTTCACCTGTAGTTTTTACAGAAGACGTCGTTGTTGTAGGGGCAGAGGTATCACCTTCACCTGTAATTTTCACAGTAGACGTTGTTGTTGTAGGGGCAGAGGTATCACCTTTATCTGTAGTTTTTACCGTAGAAGTCGTTGTTGTAGGGGCAGTGGTATCACTTTCACCTGTACTTTTCACAGTAGACGTTGTTGTTGTAGGGGCAGAGGTATCACCTTCACCTGTAGTTTTTACAGTAGAAGTCGTTGTTGTTGGGGCAGAGGTATCACCTTCACCTGTAGTTTTCACAGTAGACGTCGTTTTTGTAGGGGCAGACGTATCACCTTCACCTGTAGTTTGTACAGTAGACGTCGTTGTTGTAGAAGCAGAGGTATCACCTTCACCTGTTGTTTGTACAGTAGTAACAGACGTCGTTGTTGTTGGGGCAGAGGTATCACCTACACCTGTAGTTTGTACAGTAGACGTCGTTGTTGTAGGGACAGAGGTATCACCTTCACCTGTAGTTTTTACAGTAGACGTCATTCTTGAAAGGGCAGAGGTATCACCTTCACCTGTAGTTTGTACAGTAGACGTCGTTGTTGTAGAGGCAGAGGTATCACCTTCACCTGTTGTTTGTACAGTAGTAACAGACGTCGTTGTTGTTGGGGCTGAGGTATCACCTTCACCTGTAGTTTGTATGGTAGACGTCGTTGTTGTAGGGGCAGAGGTATAACCTTCACCTGTAGTTTTCACAGTAGACGTCGTTGTTCTAGGGGCAGATGTATCACTTTCACCTGTAGTTTGTACAGTAGACATCGTTGTTGTAGGGGCAGAGGTATCACCTTCACCTGTAGTTTTCACAGTAGACGTCGTTGTTGTTGGGACAGAGGTATCACCTTCATCTGTAGTTTTCACAGTAGACGTCATTGTTGTAGGGGCAGAGGTATCATCTTCACCTGTAGTTTTCACAGTAGACGTCGTTGTTGTTGGGGCAGAGGTATCACCTTCATCTGTAGTTTTCACAGTAGACGTCGTTGTTGTAGGGGTAGAGGTATCACCTTCACCTGTAGTTTTTACAGTAGATGTCGTTGTTGTAGGTGCAGAGGTATCACCTTCACCTGTAGTTTGTACAGTAGTAACAGACGTTGTTGTTGTGGGGGCAGAGGTATCACCTTCACCTGTAGTTTTTACAGTAGACGTCGTTGTTGTAGGGGCACACGTATCACCTTCACCTGTAGTTTGTACAGTAGACGTCGTTATTGTAGGGGCAGAGGTATAACCTTCACCTGTAGTTTTTACAGTAGACGTCGTTGTTGTAGGGGCAGAGGTATCACCTTCACCTGTAGTTTGTACAGTAGACGTCGTTGTTGTAGGGGCAGAGGTATCACCTTTATCTGTAGTTTTTACAGTAGACGTCGTTGTTGTAGGGGCAGAGGTATCACCTTCACCTGTAGTTTTCACAATAGACGTCGTTGTTGTAGGGGCAGAGGTATCACCTTCACCTGTAGTTTTTACAGTAGAAGTCGTTGTTGTAGGGGCAGAGGTATCACCTTCACCTGTAGTTTTCACAGTAGACGTCGTTGTTGTAGGGGCAGACGTATCACCTTCACCTGTAGTTTGTACAGTAGTAACAGACGTCGTTGTTGTTGGGGCTGAGGTATCACCTTCACCTGTAGTTTGTATGGTAGACGTCGTTGTTGTAGGGGCAGAGGTATCACCTTCACCTGTAGTTTTCACAGTAGACGTCTTTGTTCTAGGGGCAGAGGTATCACCTTCACCTGTAGTTTTCACAGTAGACGTTGTTGTTGTTGGGACAGAGGTATCACCTTCATCTGTAGTTTTCACAGTAGACGTCATTGTTGTAGGGGCAGATGTATCATCTTCACCTGTAGTTTTCACAGTAGACGTCGTTGTTGTTGGGGCAGAGGTATCACCTTCATCTGTAGTTTGTACAGTAGACGTCGTTGTTGTAGGGGTAGAGGTATCACCTTCACCTGTAGTTTTTACAGTAGATGTCGTTGTTGTAGGGGCAGAGGTATCACCTTCACCTGTAGTTTGTACAGTAGTAACAGACGTCGTTGTTGTTGGGGCTGAGGTATCACCTTCACCTGTAGTTTGTATGGTAGACGTCGTTGTTGTAGGGGCAGAGGTATCACCTTCACCTGTAGTTTTCACAGTAGACGTCGTTGTTCTAGGGGCAGATGTATCACCTTCACCTGTAGTTTGTACAGTAGACATCGTTGTTGTAGGGGCAGAGGTATCACCTTCACCTGTAGTTTTCACAGTAGACGTCGTTGTTGTTGGGACAGAGGTATCACCTTCATCTGTAGTTTTCACAGTAGACGTCATTGTTGTAGGGGCAGAGGTATCACCTTCACCTGTAGTTTGTACAGTAGTAACAGACGTCGTTGTTGTTGGGGCTGAGGTATCACCTTCACCTGTAGTTTGTATGGTAGACGTCGTTGTTGTAGGGGCAAAGGTATCACCTTCACCTGTAGTTTTCACAGTAGACGTCGTTGTTCTAGGGGCAGATGTATCACCTTCACCTGTAGTTTGTACAGTAGACATCGTTGTTGTAGGGGCAGAGGTATCACCTTCACCTGTAGTTTTCACAGTAGACGTCGTTGTTGTTGGGACAGAGGTATCACCTTCATCTGTAGTTTTCACAGTAGACGTCATTGTTGTAGGGGCAGAGGTATCATCTTCACCTGTAGTTTTCACAGTAGACGTCGTTGTTGTTGGGGCAGAGGTATCACCTTCATCTGTAGTTTGTACAGTAGACGTCGTTGTTGTAGGGGCAGAGGTATAACCTTCACCTGTAGTTTTTACAGAAGACGTCGTTGTTGTAGGGGCAGAGGTATCACCTTCACCTGTAATTTTCAAAGTAGACGTTGTTGTTGTAGGGGCAGAGGTATCAACTTTATCTGTAGTTTTTACAGTAGAAGTCTTTGTTGTAGGGGCAGAGGTATCACCTTCACCTGTAGTTTTCACAGTAGACGTCGTTGTTGTAGGGGCAGAGGTATCACCTTCACCTGTAGTTTTTACAGTAGAAGTCGTTGTTGTAGGGGCAGAGGTATCACCTTCACCTGTAGTTTTCACAGTAGACGTCGTTGTTGTAGGGGCAGACGTATCACCTTCACCTGTAGTTTGTATAGTAGACGTCGTCGTTGTAGGGGCAGAGGTATCACCTTCACCTGTAGTTTGTACAGTAGACGTCGTTGTTGTAGGGACAGAGGTATCACTGTCACCTGTAGTTTTTACAGTAGACGTCGTTCTTGAAAGGGCAGAGGTATCACCTTCATCTGTAGTTTGTACAGTAGACGTTGTTGTTGTAGAGGCAGAGGTATCACCTTCACCTGTTGTTTGTACAGTAGTAACAGACGTCGTTGTTGTTGGGGCAGAGGTATCACCTTCACCTGTAGTTTGTATAATAGACGTCGTTGTTGTAGGGACAAAGGTTTCACCTTCACCTGTAGTTTTCACAGTAGACATCGTTGTTGTAGGGGCAGAGGTATCACCTTCACCTGTAGTTTTCACAGTAGACGTCGTTGTTGTAGGGGCAGATGTATCACCTTCACCTGTAGTTTGTACAGTAGACATCGTTGTTGTAGGGGCAGAGGTATCACCTTCACCTGTAGTTTTCACAGTAGACGTCGTTGTTGTAGGGGCAGAGGTATCAACTTCACCTGTAGTTTTCACAGTAGACGTCATTGTTGTAGGGGCAGAGGTATCATCTTCACCTGTAGTTTTCACAGTAGACATCGTTGTTGTTGGGGCAGAGGTATCACCTTCATCTGTAGTTTGTTCAGTAGACGTCGTTGTTGTAGAGGCAGAGGTATCACCTTCACCTGTTGTTTTTACAGTAGTAACAGACGTCGTTGTTGTAGGGGCAGAGGTATCACCTTCACCTGTAGTTTTCACAGTAGACGTCATTGTTGTAGGGGCAGAGGTATCATCTTCACCTGTAGTTTTCACAGTAGACGTCGTTGTTGTAGGGGCAGAGGTATCACCTTCACCTGTAGTTTGTACAGTAGACGTCGTTGTTGTAGAGGCAGAGGTATCACCTTCACCTGTTGTTTGTACAGTAGTAACAGACGTCGTTGTTGTTGGGGCAGAGGTATCACCTTCACCTGTAGTTTGTACAATAGACGTCGTTGTTGTAGGGACAAAGGTTTCACCTTCACCTGTAGTTTTCACAGTAGACGTCGTTGTTGTAGGGGCAGAGGTATCACCTTCACCTGTAGTTTTCACAGTAGACGTCGTTGTTGTAGGGGCAGATGTATCATCTTCACCTGTAGTTTGTACAGTAGACATCGTTGTTGTAGGGGCAGAGGTATCACCTTCACCTGTAGTTTTCACAGTAGACGTCATTGTTGTAGGGGCAGAGGTATCACCTTCATCTGTAGTTTGTTCAGTAGACGTCGTTGTTGTAGGGGTAGAGGTATCACCTTCATCTGTAGTTTGTTCAGTAGACGTCGTTGTTGTAGGGGTAGAGGTATCACCTTCACCTGAAGTTTTTACAGTAGATGTCGTTGTTGTAGGGGCAGAGGTATCACCATCACCTGTAGTTTGTACAGTAGTAACAGACGTTGTTGTTGTGGGGGCAGAGGTATCATCTTCACCTGTAGTTTTCACAGTAGACGTCGTTGTTGTAGGGGTAGAGGTATCACCTTCACCTGTAGTTTGTACAGTAGACATCGTTGTTGTAGGGGCAGAGGTATCACCTTCACCTGTAGTTTTCACAGTAGACGTCGTTGTTGTAGGGGCAGAGGTATCACCTTCACCTGTAGTTTTCACAGTAGACGTCGTTGTTGTAGGGGCAGAGGTATCACCTTCACCTGTAGTTTGTACAGTACACGTTGTTGTTGTAGGGGCAGCGGTATCGCGTTCACCTGTAGTTTGTACAGTAGACGTCGTTGTTGAAGGGGCAGAGGTATCACCTTCACCTGTAGTTTTTACAGTAGACGTTGTTGTTGTAGGGGCAGAGGTATCACCTTCACCTGTAGTTTTCACAGTAGATGTCGTTGTTGTAGCTGCAAACGTATCACCTTCACCTGTAGTTTGTACAGTATACGTCGTTGTAGGGGCAGAGGTATCACCTTCACCTGTAGTTTGTACAGTAGAAACAGACGTTGTTGTTGTGGGGGCAGAGGTATCATCTTCACCTGTAGTTTTCACAGTAGACGTCGTTGTTGTAGGGGCAGAAGTATCACCTTCACCTGTAGTTTGTACAGTAGACCTCGTTGTTGTAGGGGCAGAGGTATCACCTTCACCTGTACAGTTTTGTGCAGAGAAGGTGACATTACGGATACGCTTACTCCAAAAACGATTAAGTTGTCTTACGTACGCCCCTTAAGAGGACAAAAGAATTGTGTGAAAATCCGTAGGCTAAAGGACAATGCCGACTTACGTACATCTTACTCACATCTTACGTACACCTTACACACATGCAGCGATGAGTAAAAAGGGGTGGGCTTATGCAAATAGGGTGACGGCGGGGTGTTTCTCGCCTTACGGCAACACAATCATGTTTGAAAAGAGGCGTGATATATGATCTTGCTTAATTGTGGGCTATTAAATCGTCCTCTGTTACGCTGCGACGCGACCCTTTGCCCTGGTTAGAATGGGAAGTTTAAGAGTAATTCACATTGATTTACTGATTTCTTGTAAATGATACCTTTGTCAACGAGTCGGTGATATGTCACGGTATTGTGGTCTATAATAGTGCAGGTCCAGTTTCCCGCTAACTGTGATGCAACCCAGGCATAACTTTGACTAAGTGAGTCAGTGAGCCGACTTTAAAATGGCCAAAAAAGAAAAATAAATAAATAAAATTTAAACCAAAAATAATTTCCCTTTTTTCACCGACGTCCGACTAATCATACTGTTCAATCGGAATAACATAAATGCGAAAACTAATAAGTTAATAAGTTTCACGGCACTCTCACGTCACATGACTGCCTACAAGTTTAACGAAGGCCATTTGTGCCAAGGTAAACGCTTGGTTCATTTCCTCTAGCTTCCGGTTTTTAAGCCAATCAGTACTTCGTTGATATTTTACACTACACTTACTACTACATGTGTCAAATTAATGCAAAATGGCGGGAAAGTGTGCTGGAGTAGCCGTCTTGATTTAAGCAGGAATTTGACCACTGTTGTGTGGCTCAGTTTATAGTGAAGTAGGGACCAAAATTATTATGCAAAATGGTCTGTCCGGTCAGTGTTACAGATGTTTTAGGCAATTTTATTGACTGCTTTCTGTCAGAAATGAACATATCAACTGCACAACTTGCGTTACATGTGGAGTGTTTCAAGAGGGAACCAGCAGCGTAAAAGCATGTTTTTTATTATTATTTTGTAATTAACAAGAATGATTTGTAGAATTGACATTTATTTAGACAAATAAAATATTGAGAAGAAATTGCTGTTCTCTGTTTTAGTTTTTACCATTGTCTAATGTAGTGTTGAAAGTGAGTTACCAAAAAGTCATGATTTTGAAATATAACTTTCACCCCCTCCGACCTCTGTCAAAAATGAAAATTGTTTAAGAAACAATAAATTAAAGAAAGTCTGCCCAACCCGCACTGAATAGTGTGAGTGACGCAATGTTACCATTGCATGGTTGGTGCTCACTGGATTTTTCTGAATCTGAGGGCATGTGGGCATGTGCCATCAGATTCGCGCCTGCTGGACATGCCAACAGACTGGTGATTCTACGTGTTACACCGCCTTATATAGCTTTAGGAGTGACCTTTGACCTGCATTAACCCTCATTGGGTAGCGAGTGACGCAATGTCTAGAAACCATTGCATGGTGTGTGGTCACTGGATTGAACATGAGTCTTCTTGCTTTTCTTTCTTTTTTTTTTTTTTCATTTGAAGGAATATGTTACCCCAGAAAAAGTTGAATTGCATACGGATTACTTTTACACTTTCAGGTATACTATGACCTCGCGTTTATGTAACTTAGCGACTGCATTGCGCATAATTTGAAAAAATGTATTTTACAGGGCGAACGGTGCCATTTGGTACGGTTAAGAACTATGATTCAGCTAGTCTTAATTCTAATTTCAAGAGGGGACCAGAAATCTGGATGTCCGACCAAGCAAGTCTAAACATGTCGGAGCTGGACGATTTGGGGTTTACCGTACAGTTGTACAAGTTAATTTATGTAATTTTTTGTGTTAATAAAATTACATTATTCTTTTTACCTACTTTATATTTTTATAAATTATATTTATATTATTTATCAAACTATTCTCAAAATAAATACAACACAGACTACAAGGATGCCGCGCACCTTCACCTGCAGTTCTGCACACGATTTTTCTTTTAAAAGGTGTAACCCTAATTGAGCAGTGCAAGTGATGCAATATCACCAGTGCATGGTGGTTAGTTACTGGATTATATTGAGGCTGTTGGTCTTTGCAGCAGCCTCGCCTGTTGGCAAGACCAACAGACTGGTGAAAATATGTAATGAACCGCCTTTTATAGACCCCGGGTTCGAGTGTCCTTGAACTTGGCCCATTGTGAGGCCCTTAATATCGGTGTTGTTTTCTTTTCATTTTTAACCAGGAAGCAAAAGACTTGCTTCACGTTCACGACAATTTTCCTTTTTTTCTGTCTCTCTTTCATTTAAAGGGGTATTTAACCTCAGCAAATGTTGAAATGCATATGAATTGCTTATACCCTATGACCACATGTTTATATAACTTGCACATAATTTGTTAGTTGGTGGTTATTATCGCTAGGATATCTCCAAACATGAATCAGCTTTAAATTAACCTGAATTGAAAGTGTGCCTTTCAAGTTAACGCTGTCCCTGGTTTTATATCTTGTTCTGCTTGCTTGACTATCGCCAGAGGCTTAAGGCGTGAATATCACTGTACCACTACCTTTGTTAAACGCACAATTACAGGCCAGTCATTATCAGTGGGGGTGAGGGGGGGGGGGGTAAACACTACATCAATTGTATTACAGTATTTAGAGGCTGTGTCTGCTTTGACAAGAGTCAGTATGGTGTACAATTCTAGATAATAAAGAGTTGCTAATAGTTATCCGTAATTATGCCGTTTCTTTAGCACATCCCTCCCTCCTTGATTTTTGTTTGCTTACTAGTCGATACCCTATTTAGCGCAGTCTAATTTTAAGTGTTGTGGGTTTTTTTTAATTTGTTAAAGCAACGTCCAATCCTATGTAATGAACATCAAACTTACAGATCACACCAACAACATAACATCTTAACGGAACCTTCTTTCTGTAATGTTTGAGTTAGTTGGTGGTGGGCAGAGTCTTATTATTCAATGATGATAATAATAATTGTAGAAATAGGGCCACAAGATTTCCTCTTGGGATGATAATTTCACTGTTGTCAGGTGCTTGTTTCGTATCGGCAGCTGCCGCAGGGATCGTGATTGAAATCAAACTTGGCACATCTTGAAAGTTTAAGTCGGACAAAAGATTTTCAGGTGACACTCTTAATCAGAGCTGCCACGTAAGCTAACAGTTTAATTACTGCAACGTACAGGTAAATTGAGAGTTCCGATAAGATCACCTACTTCCTATCTCTCCATCAACATATTTCTTAAGACTGCCTTTATTTTCGTTCACTGTTCAACAAGGATAATTATCAAACGAAGAACATTGTACGGAGAAGGGATTTTTATTCATTATTTTATTCATGAAACAACAAGCAAACTGCTCGTTTCAGCAGAAGGATGGGAGTATAAAACCATTAATTTAAAATAAAGTTAGAAAACTGCTTGCTTAAAGCATTCCATCAAGATACACGTGAACTAAATCTGTATTGAATAAGTTGTATGAATAATGTCATAAAATAATATTTGCTATATGAATATATGCCAGACATTTCACTCATTGCGATAGATAGAACATTCTGATATAAATTCGAAAAAAAAAAAAAAACAGAAGGTACTGGTGACAGCCCGTATCGGTAATGTATAATTTGGCAGAGCAAGCTTTCATGCACCAAACCAAGCAAATTTCAAAAAACAATTTTTGTAACATATTTATTGGTAATGGTAGCCGGTCACATTCCTTGGAAACATTATATAACCATGCTGGCAGAGAGTAATAGAAAAGTGCAATAAAAACAGATTTGCTAGGTCAGCAACTAGATGAATTATCGATGAAGGTTACTTCTGACAAATGAATTGCGGTTAAAATGATAAAAATTTTCACCACAATCAAAATAAGCCGTAAAGCCAAAATGTCACATAAGATGACAAAATTACAAGTAAGACGTGGAACTTCTTTGACATTTTAAGTCGAACAAAAGATTTTGGTGACACGTTTAATCAGAGCTTACCTGCCACGTAAGTTAGATTAATTGTTAAGGTTTTGGCCCGTCTTAGCTGTTATGCACATCGGTGGAGATAGCGTTTTACTTTTTTGACTAGAGCACGCGCTTATAGTTAGTTATGTTCTGATCATTAAAAGTCACTAATTCCCGCAATGAGGTAAGACTTTATGAATCATTTAGTAATTTAAACAGTTAATAAGAACTTTATAAGTTGTAATTGTAACATAATTTAAGGATAATTTCTTAATTTGATGTATTTTGTTCATTTCAGTTTCTACGTGACAATTTCAATGACAAGCAAATAAAATAGATGTGAAAAAGACTAAAGAAGTTTGCTTATTCGTAACAGTAGAAACTCAGCGACGATTTAGTGAAAGATAGTAGAAACTCAGCGACGATTTAGTGAAAGATAATAGAAACTGAGCGACGATTTAGTGAAAGACGATCAGCATAGTATTTAGAAAAGATGGCAACACAAGCGGAAATGTTACTGCTGCAAGCAGAACTGAAAAGGGTAGAGTCGGATATAGACCAAACCATGTGTGAGTTGGAAAAGCATTTTAATTTCACAAAGTCAAATATAAAAAAGACATCTACGCCCAAAAATGCACTAACATCTTGTGCCCCACTCACTTTGTGTGAGCAAACTACGATAGCAAAGGAACTCAGTAAACCAAGAATTCAGATTCAAGTATTTGAAGGTGACCCGATCAAATATGTGCTGTTTAAGAGACAGTTCAAAAGTAGAATCATAGAAACATGCGACTCTGACGATGAAAAACTGAACTATCTACTGCAATACACCAGAGGTGAGCCTCATGAAATTACGCTAGGATTCGCTCACTTAGATGCATCCATTGGTTTCAAGGCCACATGGAAGGAATTTGAGAGAAGGTATGGGGACCAAGAACAGATTGCGACATCTTATATAAACCGTGCCTTACAGTGGCCAGTGATAAAGCATGATGATTATGTCGCATTAGACAAATACGGCATATTTTTAAGGGAATGTGAATATGCAGTAAAAGAAATAGATGCCATTCCAGTCCTCGAGTATCCCGATAACCTTAAGAGGCTAATGACGAAGCTGCCGCTCAAATTGCATGATAAATGGAGAAGCATAGTATATGAAAGGAAGGAAAGGGGACAGAAGATAACCTTTCAGGTTTTCGTCGATTTTGTGCAGAAAGAAGCACGAAAATTGGCTGACCCCATTTTTGGAAAGGTTCCACCGCCACCAGAGAGACCTATACCAGCACCAAGGAGAAGAGTTCCAGCACAAACAGTACTGTCTAGTACCTCTGCATCCAGCAACGAAAGACACGTTCACAAGTGTATATTATGCAAGGAACAACATAAACTTCACCAATGCCCAGAAATGCAAGAAAAGACAATGGATGAAAGAATCAGCATTACAAAGAATAATGGTTTATGTTTTGGATGCCTTGCATATGGTCACAGAAAACATGAATGCAGAAATAAAATGAAATGCCAAAAATGTAACTCTTATCATCCAACAATTCTACACGATGACAATTACACTAGTAAAGTAGTGGGAGCAGCTGTATGCCATACCACCCACAGTTCTGAGAATGTGCATTCCATGATAGTGCCAGTTGTAGTGCACCACGAGGATAATCCAGACATTTATTCAGTGGTATATGCAGTACTAGACGAGCAGTCAGATGCCTGCTTTGTAAAGTCCTCGACCCTCAGTGAACTCGAATGTAAAGGGAAGCATGTAGACATCAGACTTTCAACCATACTTGGAGAAAAAACCGTCCCGAGCAGGAAAGTTGGAGGACTTATTGTGAGAGGTCTGAACCAAGAGACATTGATTGAGCTCCCAGATACATACTCCAGAGACTCCATTCCAGTTAAGCGATCACAGATACCCAGACCAGAAACTGCTAAGAAATGGCCACACTTGCACTCAATTGCTGATAAGATTACTCCTTATCGCCCAGACATAGAGGTAGGACTGCTGTTGGGAGTAAACTGTATGAAAGCCATTAGAGGTCTGGAATACGTACATGGTAGAGGAGAGGAGCCATATGCATACAGATGTAACCTAGGTTGGGGTATAGTAGGGCCAGTGGACAAATCAAGACCCATAGATGAGAACAAGAGCTTTGGAACACATGCCTTTGCCTTTAGAACACAAGTGACAGAGATCAGCCCCGCTGAGGTTTGCAGTCTCTTTGACCAAGGTTTCGACCAACAGAAAGATGAGAAGTTAAGCCTTCAAGACCAGAAGTTCATGAAGATTATGGAGGAGGGCATACATTTCAACGAGGGTTTTTACGAGATGCCACTACCATTTAAAGATGGACATCCAGCATTGCCAAACAACAAACCAGCAGCTGAGATCAGACTAGAGCAGCTAAGGAAAAGGCTAATCCACAACCCGAAGTATTATGAGCACTATAACAGTTTTATGCAGGACCTCATAGATAAATGCTATGCAGAAGAATCACCTCATGAAGATGGAGGTTGGTACTTACCACATCATGGTGTATATCACCCCAAGAAACGTGAGAAATTACGAGTGGTGTTTGATGCCAGTGCAAAACATGAAAATGTTGCGCTAAACGACTGCCTGTTGAAAGGACCTGATCAGAATAACTCGCTCATAGGTGTTTTATTGCGGTTTAGAGAGCAGCCAGTAGCAATCATGGGTGACATGGAGAACATGTTTCACAGGTTTAAAGTGAAAGAAGAGGATAGAAAGTTTTTACAGTTCCTATGGTGGAAAGACGGTGACCTCAGTAGTAATCCCATCACATACAGAATGACGTCTCATATATTTGGAGCGATAAGTTCACCAGCATGCGCATTGTATGGACTGAGGAAACTAGCAGAGGACTACCAAGATGAGTATTCACCAGACGTCATTGCCTTTCTTAAGAATGACTTTTATGTAGACGATGGACTCAAGAGCATCGAGTCAAGTGAAGAAGCTATACGTCTTGTTAGAGAAACAAGAGAGCTGCTGAACAAAGGTAACCTAAGACTTCACAAGCTAGTATCAAACAACCGTGAAGTGATGAATACAATCCCAATGTCAGAGAGAGCCAAAGAAATGAGAAACATTGACCTTAACAGAGACACATTGCCAATATGCCCAGCTTTAGGAGTACAGTGGTGTGTAGAAGCGGACAGTTTTCAGTTTAAGGTCCAGATCAATGATAAGCCATTAACAAGAAGGGGAATTCTCTCCACTGTAAGTTCCATATTTGACCCTTTAGGCCTTGTCTCACCATTCATCCTTGCCGGTAAGAAAATTCTCCAAGAGCTATGCAGAGACGGTGCAGAGTGGGATGATCAAGTGCCAGAGAGTATTAGATGCAGGTGGGAAAGATGGCGCTCAGATTTGCTGAACTTAACCAAGTTGAATATACCACGGTGCTATAAGCCAAATGATTTTGGTGAAGTGACTACTGCAGAACTTCATCACTTCTCAGATGCCAGTGTAGAAGGCCTAGGTCAGTGCAGTTACTTGAGGCTTAAAAGCAACACAGGAAGAATAGCATCCACATTAGTTATGGGCAAGTCCAAGGTAGCTCCCTCTAAACCAGTGACAGTCCCACGCCTAGAGTTGTCAGCAGCAGTGATGTCTATAAAGGTGGGGACCTTTCTTGCCAAGGAGTTAGAGTATGAGGACATCACCCATGTGTATTGGACTGACAGCAAGGTTGTTCTAGGGTATGTCAATAATGATGCTAAGAGATTTCATGTCTTTGTAGCTAATAGAATACAACAAATTAGAGAAGTCAGTCAGCCATCGCAATGGAGGCATGTTAAGTCCAATGACAACCCAGCTGATATAGCCTCCAGGGGAACAGGTGTGACAGAGCTACTACAGAATGAACAGTGGTGGAATGGGCCAGACTTCCTGCTCATTGATGAACCACTATCTACCACTGATACCCAATTCAGACTAGCACCAGATGACCCAGAAGTACGCAAATCTGAAGTCAGTGTATTTGCTACTAAAGTAGAAACCAACCATGATCACTTGTCTGAAGTATTGAAAAGGTTTTCTTCCTGGAACAGAGCAACACGAGTTGTTGCGTGGTGTTTACGATTCATACAGAAGCTGAAACAAGCTAAGGACAGGAAGTCTACACAGCAGAACACAGTTGAGACCAGCAATGAACCGTTGAATGTTCAAGAAATACAAGTGGCAGAAAAGATCATTCTCAAGTCAACACAGACTGCTACATTTGAGAAGGAAATTAAAATACTGAAAGCAATTAACAGAGAAGATAACAGTGAACACACAGAGAGAAAACAGGCAAGATATCGCAACAAACAAATCAAGAAAACCAGTTCACTATACCGCCTAGACCCATTTTTATGTGAAGATGGACTACTCAGAGTAGGTGGTCGTATAAAGAGGGCAAATCTACCCAGAGAGCTAACACACCCAGTGATTCTGCCTAAGCATCATCACGTTACAAATCTCATAATTGACCACTATCATACACGATGCGGACATTCAGGAAGTGGCATTACTCTTAATGAAGTCCGAGCTAGTGGTTATTGGATAATTTCTGGCCGTGCCAAGATTGGATCATATATATGGAAATGTGTGACCTGTCGTAAGCTACGAGCAAACTCACAGATTCAGAAAATGTCAGATCTTCCAGCTGACAGACTGGAACCAGCACCTCCATTCACCTACAGTGCAGTAGATTTCTTTGGACCATTCTATGTGAAGGAGGGAAGAAAGCAGATGAAGAGATATGGTGCTATGTTTACATGTTTAGCATCACGTGCTATTCATATAGAAGTTGCATATTCACTCAGCACAGATTCTTTCATTAACTGCTACAGACGCTTTGTATGCAGGCGTGGACCAGTACGTCTACTCAGAGCAGACCGTGGAACCAATTTCATTGGAGTTAAGGGAGAGCAAGAAACTGCCTTTATGGATATGGATCAGGACAAGATCAGGAGAGAACTTCTGAAAGACCATTGTGACTGGATTCAGTTTGAAATGAATGTTCCTCATGCTTCACATATGGGAGGCGTGTGGGAAAGGATGATCAGATCAGCCAGAAATGCTTTATCAGGACTTCTCACAGCTCACAGTGACCGTTTAGATGATGATTCCTTGTCCACATTGTTAGCTGAGGCAGAAGCCATAGTTAACAGTAGACCTTTGACCTACATTGATACACAGTCACCAGATTCTCCAATGCCTTTGTCTCCAAATCAGCTCCTGACCCTGAAAACTAAGGTCGTGATGCCACCACCTGGGAATTTCATAAGGAAAGACACATATCTTCATCGAAGATGGCGACATGTTCAATATCTAGCCAATGAATTTTGGAGCAGGTGGAGAAAGGAATTTCTTCCTACATTACAAGAAAGAAAAAAGTGGATCAAACAACATAAAGATGTACATATTGGAGATATTGTTCTCATGATAGATGATAGTGCACCAAGAAATCAGTGGCCACTTGGTCGCATAGCAGAAACCTTTCAAAGTGCAGATGGATATGTGCGTAAGGTCAAGTTGAAAGTTAGGGACTCTACATATGAGAGACCAGTGCACAAGTTAATTCTTTTGTTGACCGGAGAAGACCCCGTCGAGGAGCCAAAATAACTGTTAACTGTGACAATAATGTCAGTTTTGTTATGATTCTATGCTACAGTTTGTGTAGATTTAATGAACACTTTTGTTTTCTAAAGACAGTTACATGTCGAGCTATTTGTGTTTATGGGATTGCAAAGTATTTTATGTTTTAATACGGTAATTAACAGTAAGTTTTGATGTTCCTTAAAAGTGTTTAAGGTACGGTAATTCTTAATAATTTCCGATCAAATATTTTTTATACGTAATGATAAGGTAAACGGTGTATATTGTGTAAATTGCTTTCACAATTTAGGGGAGCCATGTTAAGGTTTTGGCCCGTCTTAGCTGTTATGCACATCGGTGGAGATAGCGTTTTACTTTTTTGACTAGAGCACGCGCTTATAGTTAGTTATGTTCTGATCATTAAAAGTCACTAATTCCCGCAATGAGGTAAGACTTTATGAATCATTTAGTAATTTAAACAGTTAATAAGAACTTTATAAGTTGTAATTGTAACATAATTTAAGGATAATTTCTTAATTTGATGTATTTTGTTCATTTCAGTTTCTACGTGACAATTTCAATGACAAGCAAATAAAATAGATGTGAAAAAGACTAAAGAAGTTTGCTTATTCGTAACATTAATAACTCCAAAGTACAGGTAGATTGAGATTTTCGATAAGATCATCCTCTCATTTCTCCAGCTCCGCAATTCTTTGAAGCGTCCGATAAGAACTTAAGGGACCCGGGCACGTGGATTACACGCAGTTACCATGATCGTTGATTACCTTCCTTAAATGCTTGCTTAAGCTCCGTACTTTTTGTCGACTCCATGTTCTTAGAAAAACCTTTTAAAAACCCTTTCTACAAGCATTTAATTTGACGTTCGAGTCAATGGATATTATTGTCGACGTCTTAATCTCCAATTGAATACTCCGCGCCGCTTTATAATTAAAAGTAAAAAAAAAGAAAAAAGAAAAACGTGTTTGGATAGATTACCCGGCCCCTGTTGTTCTTCGTGATCGAAAATGATGTTAAAAGGTTAATAGGTTGGGGCAAAGCCAGGCTAAACTGCAATCAATTATATGTTCAAAATTTATAATAGTGTGAGCATTTCAATGTTATAATTTGAGATGAAATTGATGACTCAAGGAAAAACGTAAAATACGCCGTCTTAAGCCTAGGTCCCAACCGAACGTACGGGCTGCTACGTGTGGCCTAAGGCCATAAAAATGGGGAAAAAGTGGGAGTCCGTGCGTGAGGAGCACGACCATCGTGCGACTTTTGGAGGACGCAAACAGCGCGTAGAAACTTTTCGACATGATCAACAGCCGCTACGTGCGATCTCGCTACGTCCTAGCCGGACGCTAGTAACCTGAAAACCGTGCGTCCAAAACGTAGTAGGGACCTTGGCTTAGGGTTATGGATCCTTTATTTTCAACATTCAGAATCAACAACACATGGGAAATTTGAAATTTACAACACAATTAACAGCAAAAAAATAAGTAACTATGTGCTATATACGCAGCAAAAACGTCTATTGAAACCATTTTAGGAGTAATATTTTATATTGTAACTGAGCCTTGAGAACCAAGACATCGTTAAGAAAGAAAATACTATCTAAAATACTATCTAAAGGACGAATACCATGAAAGCGTGCCCCATATAGATGAACAATGATTGTGTGCAGTCGGGCAGATAATCAGATAAGCGGCATGGACTTGGGAGATGACAATTAACGCTGTCGCTCAGCAGCATCAGTAGAGGAAGAGGTGGCAATTAAGGCTGTCACTCATCACCTCAAACGAGGCCAACTCGACTTACTTCCCGTAACCCAGCTGACTTACGCTAAGCATTGTGGCCTATTGTGTTTACCCTGTAATTATGTTAAATGTGCGATACGTAAGATTAGGGTCGTTTATCCGTATCCGTAATGTCATCTTCTCTGCACAAAACTGTAGTTTTCACAGTAGTCGTCGTTGTTGTAGGGGCAAAGGTATCACCTTCACCTGTAGTTTTCACAGTAGACGTCATTGTTGTAGGGGCAGAGGTATCATCTTCACCTGTAGTTTTCACAGTAGACATCGTTGTTGTTGGGGCAGAGGTATCACCTTCATCTGTAGTTTGTTCAGTAGACGTCGTTGTTGTAGGGGTAGAGGTATCACCTTCACCTGAAGTTTTTACAGTAGATGTCGTTGTTGTAGGGGCAGAGGTATCACCATCACCTGTAGTTTGTACAGTAGTAACAGACGTTGTTGTTGTGGAGGCAGAGGTATCATCTTCACCTGTAGTTTTCACAGTAGACGTCGTTGTTGTAGGGGTAGAGGTATCACCTTCACCTGTAGTTTGTACAGTAGACATCGTTGTTGTAGGGGCAGAGGTATCACCTTCACCTGTAGTGTTCACAGTAGACTTCGTTGTTGTAGGGGCAGAGGTATCACCTTCACCTGTAGTTTTCACAGTAGACGTCGTTGTTGTAGGGGCAGAGGTATCACCTTCACCTGTAGTTTTCACAGTAGACGTCGTTGTTGTAGGGGCAGAGGTATCATCTTCACCTGTAGTTTTCTCAGTAGACGTCGTTGTTGTAGGGGCAGAGGTATCATCTTCACCTGTAGTTTTCACAGCAGACATCGTTGTTGTAGGGGTAGAGGTATCACCTTCACCTGTAGTTTGTACAGTAGACGTCGTTGTTGAAGGGGCAGAGGTATCACCTTCACCTGTAGTTTTCACAGTAGACGTCGTTGTTGTAGGGGCAGAGGTATCACCTTCACCTGTAGTTTGTACAGTACACGTTGTTGTTGTAGGGGCAGCGGTATCACGTTCACCTGTAGTTTGTACAGTAGACGTCGTTGTTGTAGGGGCAGAGGTATCTCCTTCACCTGTAGTTTGGACAGTAGACGTCGTTGTTGTAGTGGCAGAGGTATCACCTTCACCTGTAGTTTGGACAGTAGACGTCGTTGTTGTAGGGGCAGAGGTATCACTTTCACCTGTAGTTTGTACAGTAGACGTCGTTGTTGTAGGGGCAGAGGTATCACCTTCACCTGCAGTTTGTACAGTAGACGTCGTTGTTGTAGGGGCAGAGGTATCACCTTCACCTGTAGTTTGTACAGTAGACGTCGTTGTTGTAGGGGCAGAGGTATCACCTTCACCTGTAGTTTGTACAGTAGACGTCGTTGTTGTAGGGGCAGAGGTATCTCCTTCACCTGTAGTTTGGACAGTAGACGTCGTTGTTGTAGGGGCAGAGGTATCACCTTCACCTGTAGTTTGGACAGTAGACGTCGTTGTTGTAGGGGCAGAGGTATCACCTTCACCTGTAGTTTGGACAGTAGACGTCGTTGTTGTAGGGGCAGAGGTATCACCTTCACCTGTAGTTTGTACAGTAGACGTCGTTGTTGTAGGGGCAGAGGTATCACCTTCACCTGCAGTTTGTACAGTAGACGTCGTTGTTGTAGGGGCAGAGGTATCACCTTCACCTGTAGTTTGTACAGTAGACGTCGTTGTTGTAGGGGCAGAGGTATCACCTTCACCTGTAGTTTGTACAGTAGACGTCGTTGTTGTAGGGGCAGAGGTATCACCTTCACCTGTAGTGTTCACAGTAGACTTCGTTGTTGTAGGGGCAGAGGTATCACCTTCACCTGTAGTTTTCACAGTAGACGTCGTTGTTGTAGGGGCAGAGGTATCACCTTCACCTGTAGTTTTCACAGTAGACGTCGTTGTTGTAGGGGCAGAGGTATCACCTTCACCTGTAATTTTTACAGTGGATGTCGTTGTTGTAGGGGCAGAGGTATCACCTTCACCTGTAGTTTTCACAGTAGACGTCGTTGTTGTAGGGGCAGAGGTATCATCTTCACCTGTAGTTTTCTCAGTAGACGTCGTTGTTGTAGGGGCAGAGGTATCATCTTCACCTGTAGTTTTCACAGCAGACATCGTTGTTGTAGGGGTAGAGGTATCACCTTCACCTGTAGTTTGTACAGTAGACGTCGTTGTTGAAGGGGCAGAGGTATCACCTTCACCTGTAGTTTTCACAGTAGACGTCGTTGTTGTAGGGGCAGAGGTATCACCTTCACCTGTAGTTTGTACAGTACACGTTGTTGTTGTAGGGGCAGCGGTATCACGTTCACCTGTAGTTTGTACAGTAGACGTCGTTGTTGTAGGGGCAGAGGTATCTCCTTCACCTGTAGTTTGGACAGTAGACGTCGTTGTTGTAGGGGCAGAGGTATCACCTTCACCTGTAGTTTGGACAGTAGACTTCGTTGTTGTAGGGGCAGAGGTATCACCTTCACCTGTAGTTTTCACAGTAGACGTCGTTGTTGTAGGGGCAGAGGTATCACCTTCACCTGTAGTTTTCACAGTTGACGTCGTTGTTGTAGGGGCAGAGGTATCACCTTCACCTGTAATTTTTACAGTGGATGTCGTTGTTGTAGGGGCAGAGGTATCACCTTCACCTGTAGTTTTCACAGTAGACGTCGTTGTTGTAGGGGCAGAGGTATCATCTTCACCTGTAGTTTTCTCAGTAGACGTCGTTGTTGTAGGGGCAGAGGTATCATCTTCACCTGTAGTTTTCACAGCAGACATCGTTGTTGTAGGGGTAGAGGTATCACCTTCACCTGTAGTTTGTACAGTAGACGTCGTTGTTGAAGGGGCAGAGGTATCACCTTCACCTGTAGTTTTCACAGTAGACGTCGTTGTTGTAGGGGCAGAGGTATCACCTTCACCTGTAGTTTGTACAGTACACGTTGTTGTTGTAGGGGCAGCGGTATCACGTTCACCTGTAGTTTGTACAGTAGACGTCGTTGTTGTAGGGGCAGAGGTATCTCCTTCACCTGTAGTTTGGACAGTAGACGTCGTTGTTGTAGGGGCAGAGGTATCACCTTCACCTGTAGTTTGGACAGTAGACGTCGTTGTTGTAGGGGCAGAGGTATCACCTTCACCTGTAGTTTGTACAGTAGACGTCGTTGTTGTAGGGGCAGAGGTATCACCTTCACCTGCAGTTTGTACAGTAGACGTCGTTGTTGTAGGGGCAGAGGTATCACCTTCACCTGTAGTTTGTACAGTAGACGTCGTTGTTGTAGGGGCAGAGGTATCACCTTCACCTGTAGTTTGTACAGTAGACGTCGATGTTGTAGGGGCAGAGGTATCTCCTTCACCTGTAGTTTGGACAGTAGACGTCGTTGTTGTAGGGGCAGAGGTATCACCTTCACCTGTAGTTTGGACAGTAGACGTCGTTGTTGTAGGGGCAGAGGTATCACCTTCACCTGTAGTTTGTACAGTAGACGTCGTTGTTGTAGGGGCAGAGGTATCACCTTCACCTGCAGTTTGTACAGTAGACGTCAGTGTTGTAGGGACAGAGGTATCACCTTCACCTGTAGTTTGTACAGTAGACGTCGTTGTTGTAGGGGCAGAGGTATCACCTTCACCTGTAGTTTTCACAGTAGACGTCGTTGTTGTAGGGGCAGAGGTATCATCTTCACCTGTAGTTTTCTCAGTAGACGTCGTTGTTGTAGGGGCAGAGGTATCATCTTCACCTGTAGTTTTCACAGCAGACATCGTTGTTGTAGGGGTAGAGGTATCACCTTCACCTGTAGTTTGTACAGTAGACGTCGTTGTTGAAGGGGCAGAGGTATCACCTTCACCTGTAGTTTTCACAGTAGACGTCGTTGTTGTAGGGGCAGAGGTATCACCTTCACCTGTAGTTTTCACAGTAGACGTCGTTGTTGTAGGGGCAGAGGTATCACCTTCACCTGTAGTTTTCACAGTAGACGTCGTTGTTGTAGGGGCAGAGGTATCACCTTCACCTGTAGTTTTTACAGTAGACATCGTTGTTGTAGGGGCAGAGGTATCACCTTTACCTGTAGTTTGTACAGTAGAAGTCGTTTTTGTAGGGGCAGAGGTTTCACCTTCACCTGTAGTTTGTACAGTAGACGTCGTTGTTGTAGGGGCAGAGGTTTCACCTTCACCTATAGTTTTTACAGTAGAAGTTGTTGTTGTAGGGGCAGAGGTATCACCTTCACCTGTAGTTTTTACAGTAGACGTTGTTGTTGTAGGGGCAGAGGTATCACCTTCACCTGTAGTTTGTACAGTAGACGTCGTTGTTGAAGGGGTAGAGGTATCACCTTCACCTGTAGTTTTTACAGTAGAAGTCGTTTTTGTAGGGGCAGAGGTTTCACCTTCACCTGTAGTTTGTACAGTAGACGTCGTTGTTGTAGGGGCAGAGGTATCACCCTCACCTGTAGTTTTTACAGTAGACGTCGTTGTTGTATGGGCAGAGGTATCACCTTCACCTGTAGTTTGTACAGTAGACGTCGTTGTTGTAGGGACAGAAGTATCACCTTCACCTGTAGTTTTCACAGTAGACATCATTTTGTAGGGGCAGCGGTATCACCTTCACCTGTAGTTTGTACAGTAGTAACAGACATCGTTGTTGTTGGGGCAGAGGTATCACCTTCACCTGTAGTTTGTACAGTAGTAACAGACATCGTTGTTGTAGGGGCAGAGGTATCACCTTCACCTGTAGTTTTTACAGTAGACGTCGTTGTTGTAGGGGCAGAGGTATCACCTTCACCTGTAGTTTGTACAGTAGACGTCGTTGTTGTAGGGGCAGAGGTATCACCTTCACCTGTAGTTTTCACGGTAGACGTCGTTGTTGTAAGGGCAGAGGTATCACCTTCACCTGTAGTTTGTACAGTAGACGTCGTTGTTGTAGGGGCAGAGTTATCACCTTCACCTGTAGTTTTTACAGTAGATGTCGTTGTTGTAGGGGCAAAGGTATCACCTTCACCTGTAGTTTTCACAGTAGACGTCATTGTTGTAGGGGCAGAGGTATCATCTTCACCTGTAGTTTTCACAGTAGACATCGTTGTTGTTGGGGCAGAGGTATCACCTTCATCTGTAGTTTGTTCAGTAGACGTCGTTGTTGTAGGGGTAGAGGTATCACCTTCACCTGAAGTTTTTACAGTAGATGTCGTTGTTGTAGGGGCAGAGGTATCACCATCACCTGTAGTTTGTACAGTAGTAACAGACGTTGTTGTTGTGGGGGCAGAGGTATCATCTTCACCTGTAGTTTTCACAGTAGACGTCGTTGTTGTAGGGGTAGAGGTATCACCTTCACCTGTAGTTTGTACAGTAGACATCGTTGTTGTAGGGGCAGAGGTATCACCTTCACCTGTAGTGTTCACAGTAGACTTCGTTGTTGTAGGGGCAGAGGTATCACCTTCACCTGTAGTTTTCACAGTAGACGTCGTTGTTATAGGGGCAGAGGTATCACCTTCACCTGTAGTTTTCACAGTAGACGTCGTTGTTGTAGGGGCAGAGGTATCACCTTCACCTGTAATTTTTACAGTGGATGTCGTTGTTGTAGGGGCAGAGGTATCACCTTCACCTGTAGTTTTCACAGTAGACGTCGTTGTTGTAGGGGCAGAGGTATCATCTTCACCTGTAGTTTTCTCAGTAGACGTCGTTGTTGTAGGGGCAGAGGTATCATCTTCACCTGTAGTTTTCACAGCAGACATCGTTGTTGTAGGGGTAGAGGTATCACCTTCACCTGTAGTTTGTACAGTAGACGTCGTTGTTGAAGGGGCAGAGGTATCACCTTCACCTGTAGTTTTCACAGTAGACGTCGTTGTTGTAGGGGCAGAGGTATCACCTTCACCTGTAGTTTGTACAGTACACGTTGTTGTTGTAGGGGCAGCAGTATCACGTTCACCTGTAGTTTGTACAGTAGACATCGTTGTTGTAGGGGCAGAGGTATCTCCTTCACCTGTAGTTTGGACAGTAGACGTCGTTGTTGTAGGGGCAGAGGTATCACCTTCACCTGTAGTTTGGACAGTAGACGTCGTTGTTGTAGGGGCAGAGGTATCACCTTCACCTGTAGTTTGTACAGTAGACGTCGTTGTTGTAGGGGCAGAGGTATCACCTTCACCTGCAGTTTGTACAGTAGACGTCGTTGTTGTAGGGGCAGAGGTATCACCTTCACCTGTAGTTTGTACAGTAGACGTCGTTGTTGTAGGGGCAGAGGTATCACCTTCACCTGTAGTTTGTACAGTAGACATCGTTGTTGTAGGGGCAGAGGTATCTCCTTCACCTGTAGTTTGGACAGTAGACGTCGTTGTTGTAGGGGAAGAGGTATCACCTTCACCTGTAGTTTGGACAGTAGACGTCGTTGTTGTAGGGGTAGAGGTATCACCTTCACCTGTAGTTTGTACAGTAGACGTCGTTGTTGAAGGGGCAGAGGTATCACCTTCACCTGTAGTTTTCACAGTAGACGTCGTTGTTGTAGGGGCAGAGGTATCATCTTCACCTGTAGTTTTCACAGCAGACATAGTTGTTGTAGGGGTAGAGGTATCACCTTCACCTGTAGTTTGTACAGTAGACGTCGTTGTTGAAGGGGCAGAGGTATCACCTTCACCTGTAGTTTTCACAGTAGACGTCGTTGTTGTAGGGGCAGAGGTATCACCTTCACCTGTAGTTTTCACAGTAGACGTCGTTGTTGTAGGGGCAGAGGTATCATCTTCACCTGTAGTTTGTACAGTAGTAACAGACGTCGTTGTTGTAGGGGCAGAGGTATCACCTTCACCTGTAGTTTGTACAGTAGACGTCGTTGTTGTAGGGGCAGAGGTATCACCTTTACCTGTAGTTTTCCTAGTAGACGTCGTTGTTGTAGGGGCAGAGGTTTCACCTTCACCTGTAGTTTGTACAGTAGACGTCATTGTTGTAGGGGCAGAGGTTTCACCTTCACCTATAGTTTTTACAGTAGAAGTTGTTGTTGTAGGGGCAGAGGTATCACCTTCACCTGTAGTTTTTACAGTAGACGTTGTTGTTGTAGGGGCAGAGGTATCACCTTCACCTGTAGTTTGTACAGTTGACGTCGTTGTTGAAGGGGTAGAGGTATCACCTTCACCTGTAGTTTTTACAGTAGAAGTCGTTTTTGTAGGGGCAGAGGTTTCACCTTCACCTGTAGTTTGTACAGTAGACGTCGTTGTTGTAGGGGCAGAGGTATCACCCTCACCTGTAGTTTTTACAGTAGACGTCGTTGTTGTATGGGCAGAGGTATCACCTTCACCTGTAGTTTGTACAGTAGACGTCGTTGTTGTAGGGACAGAAGTATCACCTTCACCTGTAGTTTTCACAGTAGACATCATTGTTGTAGGGGCAGCGGTATCACCTTCACCTGTAGTTTGTACAGTAGTAACAGACATCGTTGTTGTTGGGGCAGAGGTATCACCTTCACCTGTAGTTTGTACAGTAGTAACAGACGTCGTTGTTGTAGGGGCAGAGGTATCACCTTCACCTGTAGTTTTTACAGTAGACGTCGTTGATGTAGGGGCAGAGGTATCACCTTCACCTGTAGTTTGTACAGTAGACGTCGTTGTTGTAGGGGCAGAGGTATCACCTTCACCTGTATTTTTCACAGTAGACGTCATTGTTGTAGGGGCAGAGGTATCACCTTCACCTGTAGTTTTCACAGTAGACGACATTGTTGTAGGGGCAGAGGTATCACCTTCACCTGTAGTTTTCACAGTAGACGTCATTGTTGTAGGTGCAGAGGTATCACCTTCACCTGTAGTTTGTACAGTAGACGTCGTTGTTGTAGGGGCAGAGGTATCACCTTCACCTGTAGTTTTCACGGTAGACGTCGTTGTTGTAAGGGCAGAGGTATCACCTTCACCTGTAGTTTGTACAGTAGACGTCGTTGTTGTAGGGGCAGAGTTATCACCTTCACCTGTAGTTTTTACAGTAGATGTCGTTGTTGTAGGGGCAGAGGTATCACCTTCACCTGTAGTTTTCACAGTAGACGTCGTTGTTGTAGGGGCAGAGGTATCACCTTCACCTGTAGTTTTCACAGTAGACATCGTTGTTGTAGGGGCAGAGGTATCACCTTCACCTGTAGTTTTCACAGTAGACGTCGTTGTTGTAGGGGCAGAGGTATCACCTTCACCTGTAGTTTGTAAAGTAGACGTCGTTGTTGTAGGGGCAGAGGTATCACCTTCACCTGTAGTTTTTACAGTAGACATCGTTGTTGTAGGGGCAGAGGTATCACCTTTACCTGTAGTTTGTACAGTAGAAGTCGTTTTTGTAGGGGCAGAGGTTTCACCTTCACCTGTAGTTTGTACAGTAGACGTCGTTGTTGTAGGGGCAGAGGTTTCACTTTCACCTGTAGTTTTTACAGTAGACGTTGTTGTTGTAGGGGCAGAGGTATCACCTTCACCTGTAGTTTTTACAGTAGACGTTGTTGTTGTAGGGGCAGAGGTATCACCTTCACCTGTAGTTTGTACAGTAGACGTCGTTGTTGAAGGGGCAGAGGTATCACCTTCACCTGTAGTTTGTACAGTAGACGTCGTTGTTGTAGGGACAGAAGTATCACCTTCACCTGTAGTTTTCACTGTAGACATCATTGTTGTAGGGGCAGCGGTATCACCTTCACCTGTAGTTTGTACAGTAGTAACAGACATCGTTGTTGTTGGGGCAGAGGTATCACCTTCACCTGTAGTTTGTACAGTAGTAACAGACGTCGTTGTTGTAGGGGCAGAGGTATCACCTTCACCTGTAGTTTTTACAGTAGACGTCGTTGTTGTAGGGGTAGAGGTATCACCTTCACCTGTAGTTTGTACAGTAGACGTCGTTGTTGTAGGGGCAGAGGTATCACCTTCACCTGTATTTTTCACAGTAGACGTCATTGTTGTAGGGGCAGAGGTATCACCTTCACCTGTAGTTTTCACAGTAGACGTCGTTGTTGTAGGGGCAGAGGTATCACCTTCACCTGTAGTTTTCACAGTAGACGTCATTGTTGTAGGTGCAGAGGTATCACCTTCACCTGTAGTTTCTACAGTAGACGTCGTTGTTGTAGGGGCAGAGGTATCACCTTCACCTGTAGTTTTCACGGTAGACGTCGTTGTTGTAAGGGCAGAGGTATCACCTTCACCTGTAGTTTGTACAGTAGACGTCGTTGTTGTAGGGGCAGAGGTATCACCTTCACCTGTAGTTTTCCTAGTAGACGTCGTTGTTGTAGGGGAAGAGGTATCACCTTCACCTGTAGTTTTCATAGTAGACGTCGTTGTTGTAGGGGCAGAGGTATCACATTCACCTGTAGTTTGTACAGTAGACGTCGTTGTTGTAGAGGCAGAGGTATCACCTTCACCTGTAGTTTGTATAGTAGTAACAGACTTCGTTGAAAGGGCAGAGGTCTCACCTTCACCTGTAGTTTGTACAATAGACGTCGTTGTTGTAGAGGCAGAGGTATCACCTTCACCTGTAGTTTGTACAGTAGTAACAGACGTCGTTGTTGTTGGGGCAGAGGTATCACCTTCACCTGTAGTTTGTAAAGTAGACGTCGTTGTTGTAGGGGCAGAAGTATCACCTTCACCTGTAGTTTTTACAGTAGACGTTGTTGTTGTAGGGGCAGAGGTATCACCTTCACCTGTAGTTTTTACAGTAGACGTTGTTGTTGTAGGGGCAGAGGTATCACCTTCACCTGTAGTTTGTACAGTAGACGTCGTTGTTGAAGGGGTAGAGGTATCACCTTCACCTGTAGTTTTTACAATAGACGTCGTTGTTGTAGGGGCAGAGGTATCACCTTCACCTGTAGTTTGTACAGTAGACGTCGTTGTTGTAGGGGCAGAGGTATCACCTTCACCTGTAGTTTTTACAGAAGACGTTGTTGTTGTAGGGGAAGAGGTATCACCTTCACCTGTAGTTTTCACAGAAGACGTCGTAGTTTTCACAGTAGACGTCGTTGTTGTAGGGGCAGAGGTATCACCTTCACCTGTTGTTTTCACAGTAGATGTCGTTGTTGTAGGGGCAGAGGTATCACCTTCACCTGTAGTTATCACAGTATATTTCGTTTTTGTAGGGGCTGCGGTATCAACTTCACCAGTAGTCTTTACAGAAGACGTTGTTGTTTTCTGGGTAGAGGTGTCACCTTCACCTGTAGTTTTCACAGTAGACGTTGTTGTTGTAGGGGCAGAGGTATCACCTTCACCTGTAGTTTGTACAGTAGACGTCGTTGTTTTAGGGGCAGAGGTATCACCTTCACCTGTAGTTGGTACAGTAGACGTCGTTATTGTAGGGGCAGAGGTATCATCTTCACCTGTAGTTTGTACAGTAGTAACAGACGTCGTTGTTGTAGGGGCAGAGGTATCACCTTCACCTGTAGTTTGTACAGTAGACGTCGTTGTTGTAGGGGCAGAGGTATCACCTTCACCTGTAGTTTTCCTAGTAGACGTCGTTGTTGTAGGGGCAGAGGTATCACCTTCACCTGTAGTTTTCACAGTAGACGTCGTTGTTGTAGGGGCAGAGGTATCACATTCACCTGTAGTTTGAACAGTAGACGTCGTTGTTGTAGGGACAGAGGTATCACTTTCACCTGTAGTTTTCACAATAGACGTCATTGTTGTAGGGGCAGAGGTATCACCTTCACCTGTAGTTTTCACAGTAGACGTCGTTGTTGTAGGGGCAGAGGTATCACCTTCACCTGTAGTTTTCACAGTAGACATCGTTGTTGTAGGGGCAGAGGTATCACCTTCACCTGTAGTTTTAGTTTTCACAGTAGACGTCGTTGTTGTAGGGGCAGAGGTATCACCTTCACCTGTAGTTTTTACAGTAGACGTCGTTGTTTTAGGGGCAGAGGTATCACCTTCACCTGTAGTTTTCACAGTAGACGTCGTTGTTGTAGGGGCAGAGCTATCACCTTCACCTGTAGTTTTCACAGTAGACGTCGTTGTTGTAGGGGCAGAGGTATCACCTTCACCTGTAGTTTTTACAGTAGACGTCGTTGTTTTAGGGGCAGAGGTATCACCTTCACCTGTAGTTTTCACAGTAGACGTCGTTGTTGTAGGGGCAGAGCTATCACCTTCACCTGTAGTGTTCACAGTAGACGTCGTTGTTGTAGGGGCAGAGGTATCACCTTCACCTGTAGTTTTCACAGTAGACGTCGTTGTTTTAGGGGCAGAGGTATCACCTTCACCTGTAGTTTGTACAGTAGACGTCGTTGTTGTAGGGGCAGAGGTATCACCCTCACCTGTAGTTTTTACAGAAGACGTTGTTGTTGTAGGGGAAGAGGTATCACCTTCACCTGTAGTTTTCACAGAAGACGTCGTAGTTTTCACAGTAGACGTCGTTGTTGTAGGGGCAGAGGTATCACCTTCACCTGTTGTTTTCACAGTAGATGTCGTTGTTGTAGGGGCAGAGGTATCACCTTCACCTGAAGTTATCACAGTAGATTTCGTTTTTGTAGGGGCTGCGGTATCAACTTCACCAGTAGTCTTTACAGAAGACGTCGTTGTTTTCTGGGTAGAGGTGTCACCTTCACCTGTAGTTTTTACAGTAGACGTCGTTGTTGTAGGGGCAGAGGTATCACCTTCACCTGTAGTTTGTACAGTAGTCGTCGTTGTTTTAGGGGCAGAGGTATCACGTTCACCTGTAGTTTGTACAGTAGACGTCGTTGTTGAAGGGGAAGAGGTATCACCTTCACCTGTAGTTTGTACAATAGACGTCGTTGTTGTAGGGGCAGAGGTATCACCTTCACCTGTAGTTTTTACAGTAGACGTCGTTGTTGCAGGGGCAGACGTATCACCTTCACCTGTAGTTTGTACAGTATACGTCATTGTTGTAGGAGCAGTTGTATCACCTTCACCTGTAGTTTTCACAGAAGTCGTTGTTGTTGTTGGGGCAGATGTATCACATACACCTGTAGTTTTCACAGTAGATGTTGTTGTTGTAGGGGCAGAGGTATCACCTTCACCTGTAGTTTTTACAGTAGACGTCGTTGTTGTAGGGGCAGAGGTATCACCTTCACCTGTAGTTTGTACATTAGACGTCGTTGTTGTAGGGGAAGAGGTATCACCTTCACCTGTAGTTTTCACTGTAGACATAGTTGTTATAGGGGCAGAGGTATCACGTTCACTTGTAGTTTTCAAAGTAGACGTCCTTGTTGTAGGGGCAGAGGTATCACCTTCATCTGTAGTTTTTACAGTAGACGTTGTTGTTGTAGAGGCAGAGGTATCACCTTCACCTCTAGTTTTTACAGTAGACGTAGTTGTTGTAGGGGCAGAGGTATCACCTTCACCTGTAGTTTTTACAGTAGACGTCATTGTTGTAGGGGCAGAGGTATCACCTTCACCTGTAGTTTGTACAGTAGACGTCGTTGTTGTAGGGGCAGAGGTATCACCTTCACCTGTAGTTTTTACAGAAGACGTTGTTGTTGTAGGGGAAGAGGTATCACCTTCACCTGTAGTTTTCACAGTAGACGTCGTTGTTGTAGGGGCAGAGGTGTCACCTTCACCTGTAGTCTTTACAGAAGACGTCGTAGTTTTCACAGTAGACGTCGTTGTTGTAGGGGCAGAGGTATCACCTTCACCTGTTGTTTTCACAGTAGATGTCGTTGTTGTAGGGGCAGAGGTATCACCTTCACCTGTAGTTATCACAGTAGATTTCGTTTTTGTAGGGGCTGCGGTATCAACTTCACCAGTAGTCTTTACAGAAGACGTCGTTGTTTTCTGGGTAGAGGTGTCACCTTCACCTGTAGTTTTTACAATAGACGTCGTTGTTGTAGGGGCAGAGGTATCACCTTCACCTGTAGTTTGTACAGTAGACGTCGTTGTTTTAGGGGCAGAGGTATCACGTTCACCTGTAGTTTGTACAGTAGACGTCGTTGTTGTAGGGGCAGAGGTATCACCTTCACCTGTAGTTTTCACAGTAGACGTCGTTGTTGTAGGGGCAGAGGTATCATCTTCACCTGTAGTTTGTACAGTAGTAACAGACGTCGTTGTTGTTGGGTCAGAGGTATCACCTTCATCTGTAGTTTGTACAATAGACGTCGTTGTTGTAGGGGCAGAGGTATCACCTTCACCTGTAGTTTTTACAGTAGACATCGTTGTTGTAGGGGCAGACGTATCACCTTCACCTGTAGTTTGTACAGTATACGTCATTGTTGTAGGAGCAGTTGTATCACCTTCACCTGTAGTTTTCACAGAAATCGTTGTTGTTGTTGGGGCAGATGTATTTAAACTCACCTGTAGTTTTCACAGTAGACGTTGTTGTTGTAGGGGCAGAGGTATCACCTTCACCTGTAGTTTTTACAGTAGACGTCGTTGTTGTAGGGGCAGAGGTATCACCTTCACCTGTAGTTTTTACAGTAGACGTCGTTGTTGTAGGGGCAGAGGTATCACCTTCAACTGTAGTTTGTACAGTAGACGTCGTTGTTGTAGGGGCAGATGAATCACCTTCACCTGTATCTTTTACAGTAGACGTCGTTGTTGAAGGGGCAGAGGTATCACCTTCACCTGTAGTTTTCACTGTAGACATAGTTGTTATAGGGGCAGAGGTATCACCTTCACCTGTAGTTTTTACAGTAGACGTCGTTGTTGTAGGGGCAGAAGTATCACGTTCACCTGTAGTTTGTACAGTAGACGTCGTTGTTGTAGGGGCAGAGGTATCACCTTCACCTGTAGTTTTTACAGTAGACGTCGTTGTTGTAGGGGCAGAGGTATCACTTTCACCTGTAGTTTGTACAGTAGACGTCGTTGTTGTAGGGGCAGAGGTATCACCTTCACCTGTAGTTTTTACAGAAGACGTTGTTGTTGTAGGGGAAGAGGTATCACCTTCACCTGTAGTTTTCACAGTAGACGTCGTTGTTGTAGGGGCAGAGGTGTCACCTTCACCTGTAGTCTTTACAGAAGACGTCGTAGTTTTCACAGTAGACGTCGTTGTTGTAGGGGCAGAGGTATCACCTTCACCTGTTGTTTTCACAGTAGATGTCGTTGTTGTAGGGGCAGAGGTATCACCTTCACCTGTAGTTATCACAGTAGATTTCGTTTTTGTAGGGGCTGCGGTATCAACTTCACCAGTAGTCTTTACAGAAGACGTCGTTGTTTTCTGGGTAGAGGTGTCACCTTCACCTGTAGTTTTTACAGTAGACGTCGTTGTTGTAGGGGCAGAGGTATCACCTTCACCTGTAGTTTTTACAGTAGACATCGTTGTTGTAGGGGCAGACGTATCACCTTCACCTGTAGTTTGTACAGTATACGTCATTGTTGTAGGAGCAGTTGTATCACCTTCACCTGTAGTTTTCACAGAAGTCGTTGTTGTTGTTGGGGCAGATGTATCACATTCACCTGTAGTTTTCACAGTAGACGTTGTTGTTGTAGGGGCAGAGGTATCACCTTCACCTGTAGTTTTTACAGTAGACGTCGTTGTTGTAGGGGCAGAGGTATCACCTTCACCTGTAGTTTGTACAGTAGACGTTGTTGTTGTAGGGGCAGATGAATCACCTTCACCTGTATCTTTTACAGTAGACGTCGTTGTTGAAGGGTCAGAGGTATCACTTTCACCTGTAGTTTTCACTGTAGACATAGTTGTTATAGGGGCAGAGGTATCACGTTCACCTGTAGTTTTCACAGTAGACGTCCTTGTTGTAGGGGCAGAGGTATCACCTTCACCTGTAGTTTTTACAGTAGACGTCGTTGTTGTAGGGGCAGAAGTATCACGTTCACCTGTAGTTTGTACAGTAGACGTCGTTGTTGTAGGGGCAGAGGTATCACCTTCACCTGTAGTTTGTACAGTAGACGTCGTTGTTGTAGGGGCAGAGGTATCACCTTCACCTGTAGTTTGTACAGTAGACGTTGTTGTTGTAGGGGCAGAGGTATCACCTTCACCTGTAGTTTTTACAGTAGACGTCGTTGTTGTAGGGGCAGAGGTATCACCTTCACCTGTAGTTTTTACAGTAGACGTCGTTGTTTTTGGGGCAGAGGTATCACCTTCACCTGTAGTTTGTACAGTAGACGTCGTTGTTGTAGGGGCAGAGGTATCACCTTCACCTGTAGTTTTTACAGAAGACGTTGTTGTTGTAGGGGAAGAGGTATCACCTTCACCTGTAGTTTTCACATTAGACGTCGTTGTTGTAGGGTCAGAGGTATCACCTTCACCTGTTGTTTTCACAGTAGATGTCGTTGTTGTAGGGGCAGAGGTATCACCTTCACCTGTAGTTATCACAGTAGATTTCGTTTTTGTAGGGGCTGCGGTATCAACTTCACCAGTAGTCTTTACAGAAGACGTCGTTGTTTTCTGGGTAGAGGTGTCACCTTCACCTGTAGTTTTTACAGTAGACGTCGTTGTTGTAGGGGCAGAGGTATCACCTTCACCTGTAGTTTTCACAGTAGACGTCGTTGTTTTCGGTGCAGAGGTATCACCTTCACCTGTTGTTTTTACAGTAGACGTTGTTTTCATAGTAGATGTCGTTGTTGTAGAGGCAGAGATATCAACTTCACCTGTTGTTTTCACAGTAGACGTTGTTTTCACAGTAGATGTCGTTGTTGTCTTGGCAGAGGTATCACCTTCACCTGCAGTTTTCACAGTAGACGTCGTTGTTGTAGGGGTAGAGGTATCACCTTCACCTGTAGTTTTCACAGTAGACGTCGTTGTTGTAGGGGCAGAGGTATCACCTTCACCTGTTGTTTTTTCAGTAGACGTCGTTGTTGTAGGGGCAGCGCTCTTACCGTCACCTGTAGGTATCACTCTAGCCGTATTTGTTGTGTTATATTGTTCGGTAGAAATTATTAAAATTGTGGTTATCTGTAGGATGTTTCTTGCACAATGCATCATTCCGTTTATCTTACTGGAATTATAATGTAAATATTGTCAATTAAATGCCTTCCCTGCAGTATTAGACATTGACTTAAAACATCTTTTCCGAAATGTTGCGCCAGCTTTAATCATTCAAAGTCACTTTTGTAGAATAACACTGTACGTTCCACGTCAATTTTATGTACGTAATGAGAAAAACAACACCTTTTAATTATATTTAAAGGATTAATGCCATTAATTTTCGTATCTAAAGCAACGTTATAGTGGAGCTTTCAAAAATTTATTCACCGACTCTGTTTTTAAACAACTCTTACTAATCATGCATTTACTTGATTTTTTTTTCATTGTTTTTGCGTGATAACATGCAAATCACCATGCAACATTTCCTTATTAGGTAATTTTTAAGAGACTTGTTTTAAATTGAAATATTAAAAATATTATTTGAATTGCACGTGCACAAGTGTCTCGATTCCATGGCTCCGTGTCTCGAAATAGAATCGTTTATGGAATCGAGACACTTGCGCACGTGCGCAACATAGCGAACCTTTCGAGATACGGAGCCCAGGGCTCGGAATCTCGAAAGGTTCGCTATGTTGCGCACGCGCTATAGCATAGCTAGCGTGCGCTATTTGCTAGTGCGATTGCACCCACCTGCTATCTCGAAGCCTTAGCAGACGCAACGCAATTATAACCTCAAACTCTACTAATATTCGATTGCCGCATAAAGTGAAGACGTCATAACACAATTACACAAAATGCAATTTTTTTCACCATGACGCAAATCAAGAGGTTGTTTTTATTTATAGGAATATCATAATTACAAATACTGATATTTGAAGTATTTGACACCAATAAAATGTCAAAAAACAATTCAATAAGCGAAGCTTGGACTGACACAATTACTGACACAATGGTGAGTAGTGTTCAGTCTCACAATAATAGACATTGAGGAAGGTCACGGTGCGGCCGAATGCTTTGTTTCTGCTTTTTCATTTTGTGTGGAAAATGACACTTTTAAATTTATTATTATTATCAATAGACTACACAGATGAATGAAATTCACCAGAAAATATAAAATGATGTATGAAATGTTTAATTTTGAAATTTTTCTGCATAATAAAATATGACTTTGGCATTCTTCACGTGGATATTTACCGCAAGTTTTTCTATCAGAGGTACCAGTGATTCAATCAATTAAAAGCTTCCATGTTTTTGTTATATGTTTTATTATATGCTATTATGACTAGCAACCCAAACTTGCCACCATGTTTAATTACATGAAAGACACATTAAAATGACGAATTTTGCATACGCAGAGGCCTTTGCGACTAGTTTGTATTGCCGCAAATAATAGCCTCGAAACTAATGGCGATTTGGACATTAGCGCACGGCCGGGATTTGCGAAGCTTTCGAGATATGGGATAGCGCACGCTAGCCATGCTAGCGCAGGCGCTCAAAATAGCGATTCTTTCGAGATACGGGATAGCGCACGCTAGCCATGCTAGAGCGTGTGCGCAACATAGCGAACCTTTCGAGATTCCGAGCCCAGGATTCTCCTACAAGCTGTCTTCTGTTTACTTTGTATGTTAACCAGTTAAGTAGAGATGTCATCTTTTATAAAACACTTCTGATTTTATTTGTGAAAAATATATTAGAAGAATATTTTTAATTGACCCCCATGAAGAGAATTCGGGCTAAATGACATAAGGGTAAGTTTAATAAAATATCTGAAATTTTATTGCATAGGTTCCGACATGTTAGCATACATATTGGTTTATGTGTTGTGGAAAGAGTCACATTATTGGACAATGTATGCACAGGTATTGGGTTATCGGTGCTGAGAAATGTACACAGGAATATGCTGCTATTGTATAAAGTGTCTGAATGCTTTTTTTGGATTCGATTCTAGGGTAAAAGCAACTAGCGTCCTGTGTATCATAAAACACTTCAGGTTTCCTGGTGTCACAACAAATACCTCCAAAAATAAAATAAGCTGTCTATGCTTTTATGTTTAACAAAGGGCGTACTTTTTTTTTTTTTTTTTTTTGGGGGGGGAGGGGTGTACGTGCATTTCATATCACTGTGTCCACATTACGTTTGCGGTGTTCCTAATAAAGCTTTAAGTTCACTGTTTACTTGTACCTTGATGTTATATCCTGCAAACACGAGGTTTGATAAGCTTAAGCTCCCATCACTAGTGGGCTTGATTTGGTCTTAGAGTGCAATTTAAGAGCACAGATAGTCTTACATGATCTTAAAACATGAGTAAGACCATTTCTAGTCTCATAGCCAATTAAGTTGTCTCCCCTTACACATTCTCCTATTGTGAGCAGAGGTGTCCTCTATTGTGAGGGGAGGTATCCGCCATTGTGAGGGAAGGAAATTGCTTGACCACTGAAGTAGATGTAAGATCATTTTTTTTATCTTAAACGTAGATTCACACCATTTTAAGACTACTGCTGTAATGATTAAGACCGTAGAAGATCACGTGTGAACTTAAATTGCACTTTAAGACCAAATCTAGCCCACTAGTGCATGTCACGTACATGGAAAGGGCATAATGAAAAATAAATGTCTTTCCCTGAAATGTCCAACAATATACTGTATGTACATGTAGGTTGGTTGATAGCCGATTGCGTCTCTTGTTATCCGGTTATTATCTTTGCTTCATTGAAATTTGCCACAAATATAGAAGACTGGTCAAAACCACACCGTGCAGGATACTATTTCCGCACTAACACGCAGCTGTCCCTATTTTATCTGTAAAGATAAAATGCTTCAAAATGAGATCATTAGTTTTTCTAAAGAATGTCAACCTATCTTTGTAACGTCTTTGCTTGGGTTATTAATTACAACATGTTATTTCAAGTTACACAGAATTTCTGTTTGCACTTGGATCAGCCATGCACCGTTATCAATATGTTCTCTTTGTCACGAATGCTATCCTTGCAACATTCCAGCAAAGATATCCAGTTTTTAAGTCATCTCCTGCAAATCTCTTGCAAACTATCTGTTGAAAATATCACGGTCAGTGGACACCTTTGAGCCATGATACCTATTGACCACATGTGAGATGATTTGGAGCATGCAGTGCAAAGGAAAATAAACAAAATAATAATATGGACCAACTTCACCAAGTTCTTCATGAAAATAAGACAATATTCCACAAAACAAGAAATAATACGTACTTCCCGCCTTTGAAAATGTCCCAAAGACACATTTTTTGTGTCTATATGTCCTGCAAACTTATCTTCCCAAATTCATATTTTAAAAATGCTAAAACTCAAATAAAGGTAACGGGTGTTAGTATTTCTTTCTGAAATGCACATGAACTTGTCGTTGTGTAAGAGATTGTCTTGTTATTAAAATTTCACTGAATTGGGAACGACATAAAGCATCGAATGGTAAGTGGAAGGAAGTTTCGAGCAACGTTTGATATCTCAATCATGCCGGGTAATTTCAAATAAGTAGCCTTTGAATTTCCCTAGAACGACGGTGTACGCCAAAAATCCCAGTGTTTGTAAAAAAAAAACATTTGTATTTTCGAATCATAAAGATGAAAAATTGTTACTTTGCGCTTAATTACAAGGAGCAATGTTGATAAAGAAGCCCATCTATAGTTTTAGTTAGACAATAATATATATACCCTATCTTTATGGTTGAAAAATTAACATCAACGGAGTCCATACATGTGTCTTGAGCTACGAGATCATAAAGTGGATATCCACACTTACGTTTTGCTGTGCTGTAATGCCTGTTTAGTGAATGGACTTTACCTTATTGGTATCAATTAAATGGTGACTTCTTTTTATATTGTTGTGTGGGGTTACATTGCTGTCTTATCAAGCAAGCACGCCCTTGTGATTAAATGAGATAAACTAGCATACAGTGGTGTATTAAAAAAACTTTTTTTTTCAGAACAAGATCTGAATCATTTTATTTTATTTTATTTATTTATTTATTTATTTTTATTATTATTATTATTTTTTTTTTGTACACATTCTGAACATACATTTTTTTAAGTTTGCGGATTATTTCACGGATAACAATTATTGCGGCCAGATAAATTAACGTAGTCGTTTCATTTTGTTTAAATGCATATTTTGAATCTTATCACAAAGCACATTTTTTATTTTTTTTCTTGCAGTTATATACTGCTTTATCAAGTTCAAATACATCCAAACACAATACACACATATATATACATACAACGAAAAACACACCAAAGCATTCAACACATATACACATCACTACATTGTCATGTTCAACCTTAAATAAGCAACAAAGCCACAACGCGACGAATGCAGAGAGGGTGTTACGTGTGCTCTTTCAAAACAGTAAAATGATTTTTTGTAGCTAATTGATCGTATTCTGTTGGCAGTATTTAACAATACACACTTTTTACAATCAAAATCATTAAAAAGAAGAGATGCACTTACTTTTTGCTGGACTTGAAAATCTGTTTAGTGGACTTTGACTTATTGGTATCAATCACACGTTGACTTCTTATATCGTTGTTTAAGGTGACGTTGATGCCTTATCAAGCAAACACGCCTTAGTGCTTAAATGATATAAACTAGCAAATAACGATGTGTAAACTTTCAATGAATACACGCACAAACATGGCAGTTTAAAATATTGAAATAGTTTCAGGCCAAAAAGAATTAAGACACAATGTACGCGGATTACATATTACAATAGTAGTAGTAGTAGTAGTAGTAGTAGTAGTAGTATACGTGGAACAAGAAAAAAAAAGATTTATGTCTCCTTAATCTAAGCTGATGTAAGTAATGGGACATGCTAGTTAAAAGAATAAAACAAACTCAAGTTCGAAGTTTGACCGATGACGGCCGCATTTATTGTAGGTACTATTAATAAAAAGAAATGAAGCAGATTAATGATCAACATTTTAATCAAACGGCCAATGATATCAGCTATCTGTGGCAAAAACGATTCTAGATCAGAAAATATAATGATGCTGAAGTTGAGCAACGCTTTACTGTTTACCCTTTTCCCATTTTCTAAAATACTGATGATTTGACTGCAGTCAAACTTGTGCAGTAGCTGCATGCAACCTTTGTTGTTACATTCAATATACTGAGCCTAATTATCATCAATATAGATCAACTATATACGTGGTTATATAAGTATCAGTCATAACTTCACAATGCTCTGGTATCTCTGTTGTACGTTTTATATACTCCTCTACCATCATATTAAAAATCATATTAAAAAAAAATTAAAACATACTTTAATGTTTTGTACAGTATCGTCTGGATAGGAGGACGCAACTGTCATGCCTGTGTGTGGGGTCAAAAAGTTCCGTAACGTTGGCACAGTGATGGTGTTCCACACACAGTAGAAATATAATTTGAGGTCATAATTGTTTGGAGAATTATCCCTCAGTTATCCATTTCTGAGGATATCTTACACATCCTTTGGACCTAGGGAATATTTAGCTGGCCATGGGGGGGGGGGGTCAGGTTACTGTTACATTGGCTGTACGTGGGGTAACATTACCATTCTGTAATATAAATATGTGATTATGGCCCCCAAGGATATTTTCGAAAGAATTTCTTAAGTTTCCTTTCCTTTACTTGGATAACTTGGATTCAAGGGTTTGTGTTAAAGTTCCAGTTGACCACTGCCAGCTCGCCTACCACATGCACCGTGTGGTTAATTTCTTATAACCATCTACAATGCTATTAATCATGCATCAGTTCAGTTTTGGATACTTGTGCATATAATCTTGTTCAAAGGTAGCTAATCAAAATATACAAACAAGGGTACAAAGAAAGATTAAATATACGACACAGATACAGATACTGGTATATAAAAGGGAAAAAAATCATTCCGGCGCGAAAAGTGCTATAAAATGTTTTTTTTTTCTACAGTAAACAATATTTGTTCGACATTTTTTTACATTTGTATCTACAGTGATTTCTTCAATTTCAGATCTATATCCTATTCTCATCATGATATTGAATATTGTATTCACGAGTTTCTGTTTTATAAAACACAATCTATATCATTGATCAATCGCTGATTTGAGTTTGTGTACTGCCACATAATCCGTAATCCGTAGTGCCAATAGCATTAAGTGAAGTGCTCGATAGGTGGCGTGAAATGTTCGTTAGGTGGCAGTAGGGCGCACATTACATTCACGTTTATCTTGGGTTGCTTTAGTTATGGTGAGGACCGTAAGGACGGGTGTACACCGTCGGTCTCCTAATTGAATACTGAAAACAAAACAACACAATAAGTATCCCAAATATCTTCATCTATACTTAGATACACACACTGGACAATGGAAGTGTCACCCCCTAAATCAGAGTAATAAAAGTAGGCAGATCTTGGGTAGTTTTAATGCCTGTTCTACTTATAATGTGACTAATGACATAAAACCGCTATACCATGGAATTGTATTGTTGGTCTTGTACATTTACAGCAAATAATGTTCATGTCTTCCTCCAATATGGAAAGATACAGGCAATTATCTAACGGTTATAGGTGTCAAGTTATTAACCTGAAGAGGAGGAATATAAGCAATGTCAGAATATCGATACAATTGAATTGTTCAGTCAGAACCGTGCAGAGGGTCTGATCTCGGTATAGAAACACAGGATCAAGAGACAAATTGCCTCTGATGGGTCGTCCAAGAAAAACTACTGGCCGTGAAGACCGACGACTGATTTTGACGTCCAGGTTGTCAAAGTTCGACACTGCTTGTCAGTTGACAACAATGTGGAACAATTTCACACATAAGAATGTGTCTGTGAAAATTGCTAGGTGTCGGTTACATGCACAGAGAGTGTACAGCAGGGTAGCAAGACTGAAACCTCTTATTTCGTTACAAAACAGGCATTGAAGAGTGAACTAGGGTCAACAGGATCTGGAACTGGACAGTCCATGACAATTGGTCCTATATATTTTTTTCTGATGAGTGTCGCTTTGGTCTGACCTCTGATGACAGACGGTTACGATCCTGGCGAACTGCTGGTAAAGCATTTGAACCACAAGCACTGAATTTTCGAACCCGGAGCAGCATATTTATTATGGTGTGGGGCTGCATCAGCATCCATGGCGAATTGTTAGTGGTTGATGGAAACATGAATCACTAGAAATATATCGATGTTTTGGAGTCAGGCTTGCTACCATCTATTGCTAACATGTTTGGTGACAGGAATTATCCATTTGTTCACCTGGATGACAATGCTCCTTGTCACAGGTCCAGGGCAGTTGATGATTGGTTTGACCAATAGGACATTCGCAGGGTGATGTGACCTGCCCAGAGTCCGGATGCAAACATAATAGAAAATGTGTGGAATGATATGTCAAAACTTTTGACAAATGCCCGTCCAACCAGCCGACAAACTCTGTTATATTCAGTTATTCATGCTTGGGCCAGCATAAGCCCTGAACGCATCACACAATTATATGAATCCTTGCCTCGTAGACTGGTACATACCGGGTATTATTAGGTCACGTGGCTATGCCACTAAGTACTAATTTTGGACTTGAAACTGCATATTTTGGTAGAATGTATATTTTGTTCTCATTCTGTGATTTTTTGTGAAATTTGATGTTAATAAAATGATACCAGGAGCATATCATTCCACAGTCATTTATCTCCCCCATAGTATTGGTTCAGTAGGGGTGAAACTTCTATTGTCCAGTGTGTGTACTATGTGGTGAAGCATTATGGAAGGTGATTTGAATACCATAGACATGATGTGACATTAAGGATCAAAATATGCCAATTGTGCGCCTGGCGGTATTGATAATAAAATACAGCTTATACACTACATTATCACGCCAAACGAGTGTTTTTCTTGTAAAAAGATAAGAAAATATATATTCGTCAACTTACATCTATGGTAGGGTCGATATGATCAAGCTTCACTTGGAACCCTGTGTAATGTGAGTCCATGTCGAAGTAGTCTTCATCGTCAGGGTCGTAGCCCTGCAATATTAATTTTACTGTTGTTAAAGCAAGATCATTAAATGCCCAAATGTGAGTAGTCCAAAAAGAAGTGACGGAGCAACTCAACCCCAAGTAAAATAAGGCAGATACTTGGCAACAGTTAATTTTAAAGTAATTCACGTCGATGCTTGGTAATTAATATTAAAGGTGTATTTCCTCCCATGGTTGTTGTTTGCACCATGTCCTAGCTGAACAAGGTAGTCTTCCCAAGGTAAATAATGTGTAATATTGAAATTCGTATTAACGATATAGTTTTCTTCTCATATGAAGCAAATGCCAATTAAGAAACGTGGCACTGGGATATTGTTCGAAAGTTGCAAAACACTTTGACTGCAACGTGTGAAAAGCGACGCACATTCCTACAGCCAATGGCCGTCTACTGCACAGTGCATTCAATCTATTAAAATAAAACAATAGGGTGAACATAAGTTCATCTATTGCAATAGAGCCCTTAATGTTTTAATAAAACAATAAAACACACGTACGTTGTTATGGTGGTGTACATAGCGTTTCTCGTCACGTGACTCTTGGCCTAAGTCCTCAGACGATGTCGTTGATCGGTCATCAATATCCATTTTTCTGTCTTGCCCTTCTAGGTACTTGTACCTGACAATGGTATTGTAATCTTGTTAAATGACCAGATTTATGTGTGATCTATAAACGACAATCGTGTTACTCAAACGTTTTCTTTATGGCAGAATGATTAATATGGTTTACACTAAGCATTTGATTATAGACATTAATAGCCTGTTACCCTGAAGTCAATTTAAGTAGAATTCGAGTAAAGGGGAAGAAACATATTTACTTGTTGGTTGATATTTTAGGACTAATCCGCATAAAATGTCACAGACCCGTTAGCAGAGGGGGAGAGGGTACTTTCTGAGTAAAACGTGATCTACTAGATACATGAAAGTTTGATGGTTAAAGACCAACCATTTGGCATTGCTGGCTACGAATCTAATGAATCTAATGTCAAATACCCATCCAGACTTTAAAATGCTGTTCCAACTGACTTACTTGCTAATCGCAACTTTGTTCTTTCGCTTAAGAATAACCACCCCCACGGTCAGGGCTATGACTACCAGCAGGAAGAAACCGCCCACTCCGGCCGTGATAATAATGATACCAGCCTGAGTTAGAGTTTGGCTGGATTCTGAACAGTGTTCTCCCACATAGGTTGTCACGGTGAAGAATTCCTCCTCAGAAAAGCATCTTGGTAGTTATGAAATAATAATAATAATAATAATAATAATAATAATAATAATAATAAAATTAACAAGCATTTTGAGAGTATCACCGCACGTCCTTTGAATGGATGGAAATACTTTGCACCTGAAAGACGCAAAAGTTTAATGTTAAATTTTAAGTGAATTCATCGCAAAATTTTGTGGATAAATATTTAAAGGGATAATAACTCTTCGTTTTGGCCAAAAAATGAATTTTCCTTGAGTAAACAACAATTTTCCCATACTTACCAATGGTTAATGAATCAATTTTTACATTCAATGTTAGTCCTTGGTTTTTTTTTTTTCTAAAAAGTTTTTTTTTTTTTTTTTTTGTTAAAATTTCTTAACAGATTATAACAGAGTATAGCCATCAATGAAGGTCACGTGGTCTGAAGACAAGCTCGGATATCAGAATAATAGCTATAACTGCCGTTTTGTGGTAAAACAAAATATATGTATTAACAATATCACTAAGGGTTATGAATTCGTTAATATTCAGATGGTAATTACAACCAAAAAAATATAATAATGAAGAAAGAAAGAAAGAAAAGAAGAAAAAACGAAAAGAAAAGCATTCTAAGAATGAAAAAGAATAATGAGTTAACTTATGTGAATAAACGACGAATACGACAGCGGCTCTGTTTTAACATGACTTATAATCAAGACTTACTGGCATTTAGGGCGCGAATTCGGGAGTGTTACTCTGCACTTTCCTTTGCCCCTGCAATCTATTCCAGCGGATTGGCATTTGTTCACACAACTAATACCCTTAGTGGAACTGTTAAAAACACATGCATTTTGCCACTCTGATGTTGCTTCACAGATGTCAAAACTGCTACCTGGTAACTTGCACACACCATTTATCTGCTCTCCTGAAGGAAAATGAAGGCACATAGTGCCCTTTTGACTGTATTTCACGTGCTTTGGTTGCATGGTTTCAAAAATAGAAACTTTCTTGTAAAAGATAACTCGCAACTCTCTTTCAATTATATCAAGAGAAATCAATCAATATGTCAACAAAACCCTATTTGTGTACGTTCAAAGAAATGAATCATAATTATTATGAGAGTACTTAAGAAGGTAGCATTTGTAAGAACACACCTAGTCCTTCAATTTGTTTCCTACTGTTATTGCGATCTACCAGGTAACTGACTCCTCCCACGGTTATGTTTAATTCAGAGTTAAGAATCGCTTCCAAATCATCCACAATCCTTGGAAGGTTTGCACTCTGATTGAACTGCAGAAAATTCTTCAGTGCGTATACCAATTCAAAATCCACTATTACACTTCCTTCCCTGTGGCACCAACAGAGAATAAAAAGAACTAAAGAGTGTACATCATAAGTAGAAATAATTTAAACTTGTGTGTACAGTAAGTCCAGTGAGTAAATGGTAGCTGAATCATAAAGCACACATTTTATAAAATTGTCCGTTTTTTCGATCTGAATAAGAATACAGGTAAGCCAAGCATGATAATAGATGATTGGGAATGGGTAATATATATATATATATATATATGGGGGATGGGGGGATACAGACTGCGGACAGTCTGTATCTTTGGCCCTTTTTCCCTCCATCTTTGCTGAAATGTAAATTATATCTTTAAGCTTGAAAATTATATAACATGCATGATTGCCATTCATAGATTTATATCTAACTCTCAGTATTTTTCATTCGTACTTTGAACATTAATCAAAGTGCAAATGTCAATAAAATGACATTTTCAACCTACATCTATTTGATTCTGTTGTTTTGTGTATGATAACAAAATTTGACAGCAAACTAGCCGCGGCGACTCCTCTCAATTCATGCACTCATAAATATAATTTATTGGTCACAATAAAGGGATTTATGTGTGATGAGGGTATTAATGTGATGTAAGATGCCCAGGGAAACTCCCAGAGACTAAGATAAGCTCCAGATGTTTCTTCCCTAATTACAGACAGGATGTCTTCGCTTTGTATTTCACGCTGTTAAGTTAATTACTACCAAGTGACACTAGTCAGATACCAGTATAGCAAAACCTGATTGGACAGTACAACCTAGTCTCATTATGATCAGCCAATCAGAATCATAAGGAGTTCAGCTTCACCAAGAACAAAGAACACTCTCTCTCACTTCCTTAGAAAATTTTAACCTAGCAGTACATGCTCAGGAGAGAAAAGTTTTTAGTGAATTTCATAAAGTTTCTCAAACCCAACCCTGTCCCTCCCTAATGTTCCGATTAATTAACACTACAAAACAATTATTAATTCTATGTATCATTATTATATGTATGGTATTTATGTTTAGAAACATTTGACATATAGGTAAGCCTCTATGTATTAGCAGTTCTCATTTTGTTTAAGTCAACATACTGGGCATAACCTTAGCATAGGGCACATATGGCAGTTATAAGGCCAAGAGAGACAACTCTATTAGTGGGCTGTCAGAGCATTGAGGAAACCTACGTCCCCTTCCTGAAGGGTAGGGGTTGCGCAGCTCGCTCTCAGCCTCGGCCGAATTTTGGACATAAAATTTATCTAAAACATATTGCCATATGTGGGCCCTTTTTCCCTCCATCTTTGCTGAAATGTAAATTATATCTTTAAGCTTGAAAATTATATAACATGCATGATTGCCATTCATAGATTTATATCTAACTCTCAGTATTTTTCATTCGTACTTTGAACATTAATCAAAGTGCAAATGTCAATAAAATGACATTTTCAACCTACATCTATTTGATTCTGTTGTTTTGTGTATGATAACAAAATTTGACAGCAAACTAGCCGCGGCGACTCCTCTCAATTCATGCACTCATAAATATATATATATATATATATATATATATATATATATATATATATATATATATATATATTAATTTTGATTTTCAACCTTATACCAGAGGCGGTGATAAATTATCATATACCTGAACCCTTTGATTACAACTTCTTTTAACCGACCAGTACCGTTGAACTTGACTGACAGCTAAAAATAATTGACAACAGATGGGTAAGTGCTGAACATGAACGTCTGAATAAAACAATTTTCTTCCATTTTATTCGAAAAACAAAATATAAAGAGGAATATGCAAAGAGGTAGTTTACATTTAGTTCCTGTTAATTAAATTTAACTATCTCACACATTTTTGGCATTTACAGATTTAGCTACACATATTTATTTTAACGTTAACTGCTTATAGTATTACTAAATTAAGATATAAATTGGAGATATAACATCTAATACATAGGGGACTACTTAAATCTAATGTTATATGCCTACAAAAACTTCAGCGCTATACCTTTTCTTTCACCTCCGATGTATGCTCTTTAAATGTAGAAACATTGCCAGTTTCTATTCGCAGTTCTAGTGCTATGGCCTTGGGTATATTTTCAATGTAAGTGGAATTCACCTCTGAAAAGTGAAAATACGAATTTACGTGTGGTATTTGAACTGCTATAGAAATATTTTATGCATACTTTGATAGCAAAGTTTCTTATGGTTAATGGGACATGTCCCTCGCCCACAAGCAATATAATATGGTATTCCGGGATGACGCAAAAATCACGCAAAAGTTGTGTGCCAATCCTTGGTGTGAAGGCAGCCTGCAGCTGAGAAAGTAGGAGGCAAGTGGTGCAGGAAATACATGTACACAACCAACGTTAGACCATCAATGCATAATCTTACTTGTACACGGTACCTGCCGCTTTTATCAGTTAAACATCGGCAAGGTCAGCCATAAAGAAAGTTATAGAATTTGCATTGCCTACACACCGTAAGACCGCCAGCTAAGATTGAGCCAGATATAATAGATGTTTTAGCTCAAGGACGTGATGACAACTTCAGATTATTTTAAGATAATTTACAAAGTCAGGGGGATATAAACCAACTGTTTTAGCCAATACCTGTTACATACCTGTACCGACAATACTACTGGGAGCAGAATAGATAGCAAAAATGTTAAAATTAAATATTAAGGGCTAAAAAAATATTCTTAACACCATGGTTATGTTTTCTTTGTGATGTTTACTAGAAACACATTTTCTTTTGCAGAAAAAAGATCTGGGTGGTTCTTGAATTTATAAGTACTCAAATCACTATAACAAGAAGTGATTTCATTGATGTTTATGTCAGTATAAATTGATCAAAGATATACCCATTAATTAAAAATAATTTAATGCACGAAATATTGTGTTATATGGAATGATGCTTCATGACGAAAGTCAAAACCTATAGTCCAGCCATTAAAATAATATGTATAAGATTGGAATACTGAGTATTATCACAATGTTTAAATTGTGATGTGCAGTCCTCTTAAACAGAAAAAGCAAGAAAATAGGGTCTAAGGGGGTAGAAATAGGTTCACACTTCACTTGACTTACGCAGAGTATTAACAATTGGTCTTGTTGGTGTTGTGATTGTTGTCTTCTTGGGTTGTTCAGTCCGAGGTAATGTGCGCATTTCTGTGCAGTTTACACCAGCATAATATGTCCATGGGAAAGATGGGAAATCAGTATAACACCTGAAGAAAATTGTGAAAAATATTAATGAAGTAAATAAGTAAGTAAGATATGTGGAATACAACACGACAAAATGAATTTAATTCTACTTTTTTGACAATGTCGATGATTCGATTTTGCTAAACTTGTTAATTATTAAAACGTAGGTCTGCTTCTAATTTTGTAAAAAAAAGTACAATAAACCACTGGAAAACAAATCATAATCCGTCACGATTGAAATTGTTTCTTACTGGCATCTTGGTTTGTAATCAGGGTAACCCACGATGCACGACCCATGCCCACCGCAGGTCCATCCCTCACATTTGGGTTTACAGCGCACTCCTTGGTTCTCCTGTATACACGTGTAGTCCCGTGATTGTGTTTTAAAGGCACATATGTCTACGTCATCGTAAAGAATACATGGATCTTGTATCTTAGCCTCTGTTAAAATAATAATTTGACAATCAGTATTTCCATAGCGATGTGTCCGTTTTATCATTCTGTGATACTCTATGAACTATGTAGTCAACTCTTCTCATTTTTTTATTTAATAAAAAATCGCAATGTACGGTGGAAAGTGATTTTTTTTGCAGATCTCAATGATCTGAAGATGGGGCAACCATCTATAAGCCATGATATTAAACCTGCTGAGCACCTGTGCGTGAATTGTAATGTGCAATACAGAGGAGAACCAATTCCCTAATAATCTGGACCAAGCTCGTAAGAAAGAGTGGTGAATATTTCTCAAAACAGAATCGTTAGCCTTGTTGAAGGCTTATACCCCGCCAACAGAAAATTACTGCAGTAGGCGGTAGACACACACACTGTTTGACACCTGACCTTTAACGATCACATTCTAATGATATCTTTGTGTAAATTTGCTGATATTTGGCGGTGTCTTTTCAATTTTATGGATACTTCTTTACCTAGTTGAAAATCACAGTGACACAATGGATTGGAGGGGTACATGTTACAATTTTGAATAAATGGGTCAAAATGTGGATATTCACATGACTATTTTGTATTTTTAAACCATTATCCAGGTTACATAGGGTATCTGGAATAAAAATCAATGTTTATGGTAATTTACACCTTTGAGGCTATCATTTGTAAATAAAAGCACGTAAGAATGGAAGTGGGACAACATTTTTGACCAATGTTGTAAATATATTGTTCTTATTTTTCAAAGCAATACCCGGTCTGTCAATTAAAGTAGATGAGAAAGCGAGGACGATCCGTGAGTAGGAGAAAAAATCATTTGCGTAGAGTTTTCATTTCGGAGGGAAGATCCCGTACGAAGCACATTCGTATTTTTACCTATCTTTTCAAGTTCAGCGACGCTATAATTTCTGTCTGGGTTAAACGTTCTGACAGACCCATTCACTTTTACTTCCAATGTTGTATTGCCATTGATAAGAACATCTTTGATTTTATCCAAGGTGCTGTTGGATGTTCCATTTTGTTTCAAGAAACTCTTGACAGCAAATATTAAGTTGTAGTCTATGATAATACTTCCATTTCTGAAAAAGAATAGCAACTCTGAATTCCATATTGACTGACAATCGAAAACATTAGACAATAAACACGCACAGCACCCCCTGATCGTATAACGAATGGCAGCAAAAAACTAAACGCAGATACACTTTAAACCGTTAGGTAATTAACCTGTCACTATATGCTGTTTAAAGGGATCTCCTTTCTCACTTGTGTACAATATTTACCCTTTGTATAAAACATACTGGTCCATTGACCGAATGATAAAAATGCTTAACTGGATATAAAACTTTGGTTGGTAAGTAATAGTATAAACCCCCATAGACACTATTCTGATGAAAATTCATCTGCGTAGTTTGTCCACAATTTAAAAGATTTAACTTTCCCCTTTCGACAGCTATACCTATCAAAGATTTCGGTCAATCCGTGACTTTCCTAGTTTCCACTACCTGAGAGGCCCCAAAGCACATTCACTCAGAGAAACCACGGAACCAGCACCCGTGGGAAGCATAAAAAAATTTGGACAAAGACCCATTATGGCATGAGAGGGGGATAAAAGACATTTTACATCCTAAGTCTGAGCCAAGACGTAGTACGCACCAATTATCACACATATGGGACAGAACTATTACGAAAATTAGTGAATAGTGCTCAGTATCTCAAAGTAACACAAACTGAGGAAGCTAGTTCGTGGAGTGACCGAAATTTGGATCACAAGCTACAGGTAGACATCTCTTTCATTTACTATAGAAATAAAGAACTTATAAGTCATCCAATTTTGTTTGTTTGTTTCTTTTGTCTGGCTAGTATACTTATATTTTATCACCTTACCTGAAACGGAGTATTTCTACTTTTTTTAGACCTTCTACCCCTGCCGAATTGAACTGGTTTAACAACTGAAACGTATGTGAAGAGGGTGACTAAAAACCCATAAAAATGTATTAAATCCTACAAAGGTCCATCGAATTTCAAGAAATATGCCGGACTTCAATACGTGCATGGTAATACCCTGACGTTTTAATTATCTTGGCCGCTTTGCAGAAAAGTTAAGTTATCTTAAAACAATATGCTTCAAATAACTTTCGAGGCATTAGATGCATACTTGCATACGTCGCGAAACAAATATAATTTTGTCAAACACATAGCTCTTTCGGGATTTCCCTAATTTTGGTTGTGATTATTCCCGATAATTCACTAAGCATTAGAAGGATATCCTGGTAAACTTAAACCTTTTAAGACCCCCACAGAAAAAAAAATCTGGGGATGTACAAGTCCAGCGACTGCAGTACCCAATCCGTGTCACACTTCCTGTTGATCAGTCTTTAAATCAATGTGTGGCAGTGCTGAGGAAGACATTAGATATTACTGGAATGATTCAGAGAGAGAGCTCAAGATGAACAGTGGTTCCAGCAAGATAGCGACATCCCCACACATCAAATTACTCCCTAGCTTGACTAAGAGAGCGACTTAAGGATTGGCTGATCAACAGAAAGTGTGACGTTGAATGGGTACTGCGTTTTTCGGAATTGAACCTCCCCAGATTTTAGCTGTGGGGGTATTTCAAACACAATTTGTACCAGAGCAACCCTCGAATGATTGAACTGTAATCACAGCAGAAAAATAAGAATAGAAAATAATAAAATAATAAAAAACAGGGAAATATCGAAGGAGGAATGGGTTTGAAAATTTGATAATTGACATCCAATTGATAACTTGACACCCAATGCCTATTTATATATTTTAATATAAGCTTTTTTAAAAAAAGTAAAGGCAGATTCAAACCGGAATATGACGACAAATCATTTGTAAGTAATATAACTGAAATCGATACCTGCGTTTCCAAATGTATTGTGTTATTCTTAAAGGTACTTTCATCTTTGTCAAAATCTAAACCCGGCAATCGATATACCAACTGGACCTTTTTGTCCAATTCCTCGATGTCCTTTATAGCTGAAACAGTTACAAAATAATACAAATGAAATATGATGTAATGAAATTCAAATAAAACAAATCCCTACTATTCTAAACTTACTGTCCACACAAGATTATACACAACCAAAACTTCAGTGTTTATTGACTATACCGGCGTTGCTGGCGTAGTAATTTTAGCATACTTGATAAACAGTCTAATACAGGCAGTTGACAATGACTCTTGAAATAACCCCGCAAGTTACTCATTCTATCCTGATAAAATTGAGCGTCCGCCAAACCTGTGCTTACCGATTTCTACCTCAGTTGGCACAGGGGGTCTGGTGGAGGTTGGGTATAGGGGCGGTGTCAATGTTGGTGATGCTGGTATAGTGGTAGTGGTACTTGCACTTCCATTTGTGCTTATGGTCGTTGTAGACGCTGGTACAGTGGTGGCACCTTCATCTTTTTCATTATTTGTTGTAGATGGTGGTACAGTGGTGGTACTTGTGGCATTTTCATCTGTTTTATTATTTGTTGTAGATGGTGGTACAGTGGTGGTACTTGTGGCATTTTCATCTGTTTCATTATTTGTTGTAGATGGTGGTACAGTGGTGGTACTTGTGGCATTTTCATCTGTTTCATTATTTGTTGTAGATGGTGGTACAGTGGTGGTACTTGTGGCATTTTCATCTGTTTTATTATTTGTTGTAGATGGTGGTACAGTGGTGGTACCATTGGCACCTTCGTTTGTTTCATTATTTGTTGTAGATTGTGGTACAGTGGTGGTACTTGTGGCACTTTCATCTGTTTCATTATTTGTTGTAGATGGTGGTACAGTGGTGGTACTAGTGGCATTTTCATCTGTTTCATTATTTGTTGTAGATGGTGGTACAGTGGTGGTACCATTGGCACCTCCGTCTGTTTCATTGTTTGTTGTAGATGGTGGTACAGTGGTGGTAAGATTGGCACCTCTGTCTGTTTCATTGTTTGTTGTAGATGGTGGTACAGTTGTGGAACCATTGGTATCTTCATCTGTTTCATTATTTGTTGTAGATGGTGGTACAGTGGTGGTACTAGTGACATTTTCATCTGTTTTATTATTTGTTGTATATGGTGGTACTGGTGGTACAGTGGTGGTATTTGTGGCACTTTCATCTGTTTCATTATTTGTTGTAGATGGTGGTACAGTGGTGGTACTTGTGGCACTTTCATCTGTTTCATTATTTGTTGTAGATGGTGGTGCAGTGGTGGTACTTGTGGCACCTTCTTTTGTTTTATTATTTGTTGTAGATGGTGGTACAGTGGTGGAACCATTGGTATCTTCATCTGTTTTATTATTTGTTGTAGATGGTGGTACTGGTGGTACGGTGGTGGTACTTGTGGCACTTTCATCTGTTTCATTATTTGTTGTAGATGGTGGTACAGTGGTGGTACTCTTGGCACGTTCATCTGTTTCATTATTTGTTGTAGATGGTGGTACAGTGGTGGTACCATTGAAACCTTCGTTTGTTTCATTATTTGTTGTAGATGGTGGTACAGTGGTGGTACTTGTGGCACCTTCGTTTGTTTTATTATTTGTTGTAGATGGTGGTACAGTGGTTGTACTTGTGGCACTTTCATCTGTTTCATTATTTGTTGTAGATGGTGGTACAGTGGTGGTACCATTGGCACCTTCGTTTGTTTCATTATTTGTTGTAGATGGTGGTGCAGTGGTGGTACTTGTGGCACTTTCATCTGTTTCATTATTTGTTGTAGATGGTGGTACAGTGGTGGTACCATTGGCACCTTCGTTTGTTTCATTATTTGTTGTAGATGGTGGTACAGTGGTGGTACCATTGGCACCTTCTTTTGTTTCATTATTTGTTGTAGATGGTGGTACAGTGGTGGTACTTGTGGCACTTTCATCTGTTTCATTATTTGTTGTAGATGGTGGTACAGTGGTGGTACTTGTGGCACCTCCGTCTGTTTCATTGTTTGTTGTAGATGGTGGTACAGTGGTGGTTAATGCTTTGCAAATCAGTATGATTATTGCTATTTGCTGGGTCTGTCTTCTAGGATACATGTTGGTGGCTGCAAATAAAAAAATAGTTTCAATTTTGTAAATAACGTACCGTACAATGGCATGTATCTGGCAAAAAGTCTGAAAAAAGTGCACATTATCAATCTGCGGCCCTAGCGGTATGGAACGCCGTTTGTACAAAAAAGATGAAAGTATTATTTTGACCAGAAACATTTTTGCGAGGTGTTAACATCATTTTGAGATTGTCACTTTCATCATTTTGACCAGAACGCTCAACCCTGGCTCTGGTCCCGCCTGAAATCCTAAATATTCATAATTATACGGTGGTCCTCGACGAGCAAGATCGGCGAGCGGGGTTGTTTGAACCCTGGTGCTTCCATGAGTGTTGTCAAACTTTACGTATCCAGCTCGCTGAGCGAAGCTCTGCACCCCACTGCGACCCACATTATAAACTCAATGAGTATCCACCTCACTGAAACTTTTGCTTTCGCATGTTTTTTTTAGGACAGATCGATGAAAGTCATTTTAAGAGGCCTTTATGACCGATGTTGCTTGTTGAATATAAAACTCTTCGCATTTAATCAGAGACCTGGGCTTATTTTTCACGTAAAATGCATCTTTTATCATTGACTGTCCGAGCTTCATCAATTTTTATTGTATGCAAGATTATCGCAAAAAAAGTTTTCAAGGTGCTGTTTGATAACATATCTTCTGTTTGAAAGTAAAAACTGTTTAAAGTGACGATCGCGCAACTTAAGGGCCAAATTTGTGTAAACTTCTAAGTTGGGATTCCAATCATGTCTCCATTGTTTGCGAACGCTTGTCGTTTATCAAGGAAGGGGGCGGATGGCGAAGAAACGCGAGGAGGCCCCGCGTGGTTTAGGCCCTGCGACTATCCACTGCGACTATCGATTATAGCTGTAATGTAAACATGCTTGCCGTAGCCCGTAGCCACTTACAGGTACGATGTCAAGTCATCGTGCAGGACAATCGCTCGTGATAAAACCCACATTCCTCTAATGTCTTTAAAACTTTAACGATAATACATGATCTGACACAGCTAAATGGGCTACATGTGACTTAACTTGACCACTGAGAGTAAATCTGCCGTCAAGATATTCTCATTTGCCCTTATAGGCAAGACAATAAACAACTTAGGGCGAACAAAATGGTGCTAAAGGTTCCTGACCTGATTCCAATATATTGAAGGTCTAGTGAAAATACCCTTTACATCCCCCACGGCAAAGTCTTGTTTTCGGCTCCAGTCCGTCTTAGAAGATTGGGGACGGTCACCTTTTACTGGGTTCCCATAGATCGATCCACCTGGATCGACCTTACTCCCTGGGGGTTTACGCTAAATTGTTATCAGCCCAAGAGGCTTAAATATCTGTCGCGTCTACAGAATCAGATAGGGGTAGAGATAATTATCCCCTAACGATTTCGCTGGGTGTGACTGACGTTTAAGCCGGTAAGTTTGATAGCAATTAAATGAGACTCCACAGGAAGATAGATCGATCCAAATATCTGCAGAAATGGTCTCTTAATAGCCATGTATTGGAACCAGTAAAAGCACCAGCTCCTACTGAGGTACCCCTATTACAACTACTGCAAAATTCACCAGGGTTCAAGGCTATGGCCTCCATGTGATTCCAAGATCAAGGCACTATTGGGGCATTCTTTGATCTGAAACAAGAACCTGCAATATTGTTCAAATGGTTGAACGACAGGTGGTTCATATGACCATATCTTGTGATATTGATAAAGGTAATATTCTGTCAATATATGTTCTCAGATAAGTTCAACAAGAAGGGATCCATGCTGTTAGAATGCTTTCAAAATCCTGGCTATAAAACAAGATGACAAAGCTGTCATACGGTATGTGCAGACTAAAATCAGATCGTGATGCTTTTAGTCTAGATGAATGGTGCATATATTGCTCAGAAGATGGAAAAAGCATGAAACTTGGCACAACTGCCCTTTGGGCTATGCTAATCATTTTCAACGGTAGTGCCAAAATTGTACCTTAGTAACAAGGTAATTGGACCATTCCTGTTCAGTTTAAAAGGTTTAGACAGGGTTTTAATACTGCTTCAAGAAATCAAAAGTATCACTGTAGTATTTTAAACCATTAAGGGCCCAAATAAGCGATTGCAACAGTTGCTAGGCAGTGTGTTACCCTAGCAACAAGTATTTTACAATATATATATATATATATATTTATATATATATATATACATATATATATATATATATATTTTTTTTTTTTTTTTTTTGTATATATATATAAGGAACATATACATATATCTCTGTAGTATTCAACATATCCTCTAGTTCATTTCCATCTTTTTGTTCCCATTCTACATATACTAACATATTTTTATAATTATTAGGGTAGGTGCATAAACAGTGTATGATTACATAATCCCAAACACAAAAATCTCCGGAGATCTATCAATGACCACACCTAAAGTATCTTGTTTTTTATTTATTTCTTTTCTCTATCAAGTAATTTAAAAACACCTTCATGGTTCTATTTTCATTCTTTTTGTTAATTAATGAAGTTCAAAAGTTTCTGTTCACAAAAAGGCCGTTAGATGCCGTATCTTCCTTCTACCAAGGCTGCTTTACAAAGAATATAGAAAAGAGTAGTCTTGCGAGATGAACATATGAACCAGCACTGCGGTGTCATGTCGTCATATACCATGTTCTCACTCTGGTTGGACTTATGTGGAACAGTGGACGTTTGTAGATACAATATGCCAGAAGCTAATGTTCTGTCCAGAGTTGCTGAAGTATGTAGGAACAATGTGCAAGGGCACTTAAAACCATCCTATGCACTGTATATTGCACATGCAAGGGGTATTTTTTAAAACACTTAAACTATTACAAAGTTTTATAAAGAGTCGTAAGGCGTTTAAGAAAAGCATTGAAATGACTGGTTACTAACTTTGAACATGCTGTCTTTAAGTATCTGCAGCAACAATGTTTTTTTATCGGATGTGTGTAAACTTCACACAATTGTTTCAACTAACTGGGTTAAAAGTATGAACATCTTGCTCGAAAGGTTAATTTCGGTTTTAATGACCTTAAAATAGTCTAGATGTAGTTTTAATGCCCTGAAACCTTGTAATTAGCATGTTTTAATCATTTAAACTGGACACGGAAGGTCTCATTAGCTTGTTACTAAGGTAATTCGAATCCATGGCAACGGTTGCCAAGCAACGCTTTGAAATGTTGGCACTACCACTGAAAAGGATCAGCATAGACCAAAGACCATTTCTACCACGTTTTATGCATAGCACCAATCATCCAGACTATTTATAAAACAGGTTACCTTATCAAGTTCTATTCAATATAACACAATACTAAAAATCATATTCAAAACTGAATTATAATGATGAACAAACAGGTAATATTAACATAATGGATATAAAATTTCCATAGGTTTTTAACCCAATTAGTTAACATTCACACTGACAAAAGATCAATGTGTGTGTGTGCATAAAATAGCACATCTCAGGCTGGTGCACGGACCACATTGTATTTTAGTTTGAACACAATATTTTAAACAGTTTTCTTCAAAATATGTAATATGAGTTCTATGAGTTACATAAATCCATATCATTATCTACCCAAAATATGGAAATAAATGTCTGAAATTTTACTAAAATTTGTTAACACATTTCATTCTTGCACCAAAAACGGCTGCAATCCTTAAATAGAAAAAAATGTGGACCCGGGCAGGGCAAATTGGACCCTCATATAGACCACAATCCTTTGCGGGCAACAGAACTATAAACCATTGTAAAAGCAAAGTCGATGGTTTGTTAAATAATTATCAGTTTAAGATTGACTTTGTTAGTTTCCTTTAAAAAGAAAATTTATTAGTCGCTTCATTCATTAAAAATATGCTTAATACCATTATTAGCTTATCCTTAATTAAAACAAAACAAGTTTAATTAATAGATATTTTGGTTCTTACAACACACACATCGTAACGTATAGAAACATCAATAAATATATACCTCATCTGAACTACATATTCACCAAAGACTCTCAAAAATCAATTTAATAAAGTAAAAATGCATTTTATGACGTTTACATGGGATACTGCATTTAAGTATAGGGTGCCAACTTGTTGCGACGGGGCAAGTTGGCCCCACTTACGTCAAAAGCGTTTTTGGTCAAATTGTTAGCCATCTGTCATTATATATTTGAAAAACAATGACGTTGCATACGTAGCTTAATTCATGGTGTTTACTTCAACACCTTTTTTGTTACTCTAACTCATGCCCAGTTGGCTCTACAAGGCCAAAAGTGTCTGACTGGGCCAACTAGCCCCGGTCTCCCCTAATTAATGTATTTATTTTTATATTTTTGCTTATTTCTTTATGTTATTAATTATTTGATTTATTTCTTTATATATTTATTTATCTTTTTATATTTCATGTTATTTCTTTTTTATTTTTTTTTAAATACACCCTGGATTTTGATTTTAGAAAAAGGTTATAGAGTGCGATTTTGTACAGGGGTTTTAGAACATTAAAATTCGGTCTATTTCTTATATGCATTATAAACAACAGGATGCTACGATACATAAAATATACCTATACTGACAAAGCTACCATCAGTGCACATAAAATTATTACACATGGAGTCGTTAGGTTCGTCATGAACATTTTAGTTTACATCGATAATACAATATGTTTCAACATCGTAATGAATTGATTTCACCAGTTCACCACCCTGGGGCGGTTTTTCTTTACCCCAGAAGATGGTAACATTGGCTGCATATAATCGATGAAACGTACGACATCTTTTTAAAACGGTAACGCCATGATTATACGATATTCATTAAATAATGATGCAACAGAATTGTGACGAACGGTTAGTAACGACCTTAATTATGTCAGGGACTGTGTTATTTGGCAATGATTTCTACTCACGAACAGGGTACGTATATTCTTCCTGGTATCGGATTTAATGTCGGTAATTAGGGATCATTTATGAATAATTTCAGGACATTATTTTTTCTAAATAATCCATAAATATTAAAAGCGGTTCTTACCCCATGTATGCGACCACTATTCATAAGTACCCACGCAAAACAAAATTGTGTAGCACAGTCTAAATAATGAAAAGAATAAGCACACTTACTTTTATCTTGCCCTAAAATGCCTGCATGTTCAGTGGTCTTTGGTTTTTTTAATATCTTTTACACGTTAACGTCTAATTATATCGCCGCGTGAGGTGACTTTGCTGTCTTATCATACAAACACATGTATTTGTGCTCTAATTTTAGATAAACCAACAAACTGTATAAACTTCGCGTGACTAGACAAATACTGGTTTGTCCGACCACAGCTTGCATCATATAAAGAGAAATAATATTGAATAAAATATCGTATCAGTATAAACAATTGTGATTTTTACCGTATTTAATTCAAACTTATCAGTGTTATGAAGCGCAACAGTTAACATAAATATCGGGATTAGTTTTATTCACTTCGACGGTGCTTAAATGCGATATCTCTGCATTGCACTAGATCTACAATTGCATTATCTTAATTCTGACTTTTATATTCTGTTTTACAACCAAATTTAGACATGCGGCAACGCTACAATCCCACGAAAACGTATTTTCTTTAAATTTAAATCTAATCGTTTAATGGTAGATGTCCTGGACGGGATATGTAAAAAAAGTGTCGTAAATCAGCTTTATTCTCAGCAGTTTTGTTTTAATGTATCTGTTCTTCCAATCTGAACGAAAGTAAACTTTTTCTGAGGTGAATGCATATAACGCACCTTGAAGGCGTGTATATGTATATAAATCCAAATTGCTTTCAAAAATAAACCAATAACAATACGCTAGCTGCACATGTACCTTCACTCCCCTCCCCCCTCAATCCTTCTACCGTCAGGCAAATACACAGTAAACCCTTCAACGCATGGGACACAAAGAAAAGACGACCGAGATATGTCGTTATCAAATGACAAGGTTCATCACAGTATTTGGCCTTCCAGGAAGAGTAAATAAGATGCAAAACGTTTGATACACAATGTTCATTAATGTAATAATTTTGGCGATTTATTGAAACCATATTTGTACAAAGTAGGTTAGTATAAGTTAAACAGCAACAACAATAATAATAATAATAAAATCCTTATATGGCGCCTTACATTCTATCTCAAGGCGCCTTACAATAATGGCTAATATACTAAAATCATTAAAATGACTCCAATATTTTAATCTTAAACTCTCATTGGAAACCATATAAAATTTACACTGAAAAAATTAAAAAATCAATCTTATTAAAATACATATATATATTAAAAAGTCTAAAAGATATAGACAGAATTAAAAATGTGGGTCTTTAAAAAATATTTAAAATTGTCAAAGTCTTTCAAAGTTTTTCTTATAAAATTTGGTAGGGCATTTCACACTTTTGGGGCGTAGATTATAAAAGCACGATCTCCTTAACTTTTGAGGCACTCCTTCTCTAAAAGAGAATGTTCTAAAATAAAATCATTCTCAGTATTAAAACGTGTGGACCGTCATGGTAAGTTAAAACAGATAAGATCCGATAAATATAATGGTCCTTGTGAATGGATCGCCTTAAAAATAATACAAAGTACTTTAAAATCAATCCTCTGCTTCACAGGCAGCCAGTGTAATTCTTTCAGAATGGGAATGAAATGTTGTGTACTATTGCACTTAATTTGACAAACCAGTCTTGCAACTGAGTTTTGAATAACTTGTAACTTTTTAATCTGATAGTCACAAATACCAAAGAGGAGACTATTGCAGTAATCTAATCTTGATGATATAAATGCATGTACTAATTGTTCAGTGGTTTTGTTATTTAACACTTTCCTTATTTTTACTAATGCGCCATAGTGCATAAATTGCTGATTTACACACTTCCCATAGTGCCATTTTCATCGAGGGTAACTCCCAGGGCCCAGTTTTATAAAGGCGTTTAGCACTAACCAGTGTTTAACTCTAACCAGACCTAAATAGTCTGACCTTTAAATAATTATTTAATCCAGTTAAACACTGGCCAGTTAACTAATTGGCTGTTTTCCGTCAGAAACTGTATATAAAACACAATTTAACCATCTTTTAGTTAATGGGTGTTAGGAGAATTTATCAACTGGTTAGGCTTATCCACTGGTTAGTGCTAAACGTCCTTTATAAAACTGGGCCCAGATCTTTTTACAGAACTAGATGGTTTTATAAGAACATCTCCTGTGCAAATGTTGGCATTTGCTGCATTATTCCTATTTGCCTAGAACCTTGATGTAAACCATATCAACTCAGTCTTACTGTCATTTAAAGCCAACCAGTATAAATAACAACTCCTTATTTAAGTGAGGCACGACACCCTCTTCACACTGATTATAACCATGATAAAGACATTATGCAACAAGGCAAAGGAGTTATGTACGGTTCTTTCAACTCGTTCTTTGTCACTTTTACAAGACAATGAAGGCAAGCAAGTGGAGTAATTACAATATACTATCAAAAGGAAATTACTTTAGAAAGCTTACTTCGATCGGGTCAGCCCTTTGCTTTTTCGAAGGAAAGAGATAGATATCGCGACGCGACTCCTTTTATTAAACCTTCGGGTGTTCGTGTAAAAGTGTGAAAGACAGGCAACGGGTATTGAATTTGTTATTGTTATTGTCTTGATGTTGTTTGCAATTAATATTGAAGTATACCTCCTTCGCCTACATGTAAACGTGTTACTTTTCCTCATGGTCACTATATTTCTTTTACGTGGATCAGACAAGGCGCTGAGATCGATAAAAGTAGAGGTTAATCTAAGCAAATACATGTACAACATGTGATTACCTTTTTACATTATAAAACAAATTAAACTCGTAGCATTCTAGAAAATTTGCATAGGTTTTTAATTTCTACTCAGTAGAACAAAACTGTGACAAGCGATCTGTGCCAACCTAAATTATTACAAGGGCAATATTGGTTTGACAATGATTTCTACTCACTAAGTGACTGCTATCGCATTCAATGTCAGTAATCATTGATCATTCCTAGACTATCATGTATTTATTTTTTTTCCTAATTAAATCATAAATTATAACAGTTATTATGATTCCACTATTTATAAATGTCCCTGCAATGCAAACTATGTAATACAATGGAAATAATAAAAGGAATTTGCACACTTACTCTTGCTAGAGCTTGGTTGTCTGTTCAGTGGTCTTTGACTTTTTTATATCTTTACACGTTTACGTCTAACTATATCGCCGCGTGAGGTGACTTTGCTGCCTTATCAAGCAAACAAACATTGGTGCTCTGATCTCAGATAAACTAACAAATTGAGTAAACTAAGGTCCCATTCAGAACAGTGGACTTAATAGTCCGAGGGTCAAATATGACCGACCCACTTGAATGCTCCCCCACGGGGAATCTATTCGGTGTCTTTTAGACGGCAAGTATTTTAGTTGGCCACCATATTTGTTCTGAATGCGGTTTTGGGGGGCATTCAGAATAAATTACACTAGTACTAACTGATCCGCCGACTAAAATGACTGACCCGGTTTCAAAAGCGATGCCCCTAAGTCCATGATGGTCTCCCCGCCTCCACACTCGCCGTAGCTGCAGGGGCCTAGCGATTAAACCTCGGGGATGAGATTTAATCCGTTTAATCCGTTTAATGGAGGCTCGTGGACCATTGGGAATTAATGGCATCGCTTTTGAGGTGTGGTCAGCCATATTTAGTCGGCGGGTCAGTTGATACTCTGATCATCAATTCTGAATGGCCCCTTATCAGTGATTGGACAGATATGTTCGACAACAGCATGCATCATATGGAGTGAAGTAATACTGGATAGACTATAATATATATTCTGAACGAAAATAAACTTATTTTGACGTTTATACATAAAACTCATCATGAAGGTGTATTTATTTTCTAAACCCCAATTGATTTCATAAAGTAAATCAACAATAATATACGCTCGCTACACATGCACCCTTACCCCCCTCCCCCCGTCACGCAGATACTCAGTGAACTCATCAACGCAAAGGGCATACATAAAAGACGGTATTTTGTTATCAAGTGACAAGGTTCATCACAATGTTTGGCCTTCAAAGAAGAGCAAATAAGATGTATACTCGTGATCATAAATAAGAACATACCCGTGATATCTTCCCCTGTTTATTTAAGATATGGGACCTGTTTTAGAATAAACTGAAGTTAGCGAGGGGGCTAAATTTCCAAAACACTTAGAGACCATTCCCACGGATATTGAGATCGATCTATCCCGCCGGGGGGTCACACTAGATTGCTGTCAGCTTAACCGGCTTAGATGTATGTCACTCCTACTAAAAGCTGACAGGGGGTAATTAACTTTTGTGCGTGCTCGGCTCGCGGTAGCTGACAGCAATTGAGCGTGAACCTCCGGGGAGTTAGGTCTATCCAGATGGGAACCAAGTCTTAGATCACCTGACTAAGGTGCGCTTGAAAAAGAAGGTCGTATCCCTTTTCGTCTTTTAAAACTTTCAGCCTGCTGCCTAGGCAGCCGACCACTGAACAAAGCAATAAAGACATGTAGATAATCTTTATATACAACCAATATATCTCCACCTGAATGTTTGTTCCAACTGGAGTTAATATGGTTTTCTTAGACTGGATTCCCATACCTAGGTCGATTTAAGAGGATCGATCTATCTCCAAGGTGTTTCTCGCTAAATTAGTTTCAGCCTAAGCGGCCTAGATATCTGCAACCAATACTGAAACTGCTTAACGATAATTAATTACCCCTTGCAGCTTCAGCAGGCGTGACAGACATCCAAGCCGCTTAAGCTAAAAGCGAGAATCCCCTTGGAAATAGATCGAGCCACAGTTAGTACGAAAACGTCTGGGAATGGCACCTTAGATACCCATGTAATAAATACTTAGACAACTCTCGTTTTTATCTGTTCAAATCAAATTCCAATAACTGCAAAGCTAAAGGGAGCTTGTTTCAGGAAATTGTAATTGATTTTATGTAAGAATTAGGCTTTTTTGTACTGATTGTATAATTTGTTCTTTTTTAATGTAAAATTAAACTGTTATGATCTAGAATATTTATCTTTCTTGATTTTTTACATACGTCTTGGAAGCTGTGTTTTATGTACTTATTTTTGTGGTCTACTGAACATGTATAAATACATTTTAGACTTTAAATTAAATTATTATTGTTTTTATCACACTTTTCATCTTACCCCTTAACAATCTTTCAATCTTTAAATTTTCCTTAAACAGCTTCATCTGCCTCTGTGGTGAATCGCTTTCCTCTTTGGTAGAGCAGAAGCCTGTCTAAACAATGCTAAATTGGGAAAAGGGTATACCCGTTAAATGTACGGGTTCAAGCGCATTCTAAGTATCCCAACTTCATTCTTACAAGAATTTAGGTCTATTTGAAATTTCTTTCCGAATGAAGTACGAATTTTTAAATTTAGTTATTACGGCTGGTTCTGCTTGATTCCTTCTGATTCCGAATTAGTGTGACGGGGGGTTTAACTGCATTCACCAGCCTGCTGTGCTCTTCTGATAGGATGTTAAAATAACTATTAAATAAAGTATTTGAGCGACTTCTGGTCGTTTTTTCCTCATAATTGACTGCCATATTGAAAAAATGCTCAATGTCCCGTAAGTAGCAACCAATGTAATTTTGCTTCTCTCGACGTGATGAATGCATTTCAGCAAGAAAAGTTTACAGGAAAAAACATTGCAGGTCTCGACTCTTGCATGGGCCTATTGGAGTGGCGACTAGACTATACTAGCTGAACGCGTATTTCATTGTCAGAGGGGCTATATCTTCACATTAAATTAAAATGAATATTACCCCAAATTATTGGCTGCCATTTAAAATAATTGGGTATGTCTTCTTATCTGGCCAACCCGTTCCACGTTCCGTTTTTTGCCGTCATTTTCGTATTTTCTTCTATACACCGATCCAGGGTGTCAGAACAAGAACATTTGTCTCTCTCATGCATGTCAAACAACAAGCTGAATTAATTGCAAAATTTACACCTTCGTGTAAGTGATACGCAGAAATGTTGTGACATATTTCGGTAACTAGGGAATTGAGCACGAAGACTGTTTTTTTTTTCTACTTTGAATCCCATTGATAACTGCAGGTGCCTGTCGAGGAACGGGTTTATCTGAGCCAACAAGCTTCAGAAACTGGTATAAAGTCAGTACCTGGATGAAAAAATGACGTCATCCGGATTTGTGGCAACTGCCCGAGACTCTGATAATTAATTCTTAATGGTGCAGTGTTACCACTGCTTTTATGACTCTGCTTTTCTCCCTTGATCCCTGCTTTCTTGAACATAACACTTTCTCTATAGATTAGACAATTCAACACATTTATAATTGACAAAAAATATCCCCACCCAGACGAATAAATATCCCCAAATATACTATAACTTGAATGGAATACTAAATACGAATGAAATAAATACTAATGACCTGTGAGTTACATTTAGTTTGAATTTATTGAAATCGTAGAGGCAATTCTCTTTTGAAACAACCCTTCATTTTAGCAATTTAAGTGTATTGGAATCAAAATATCAGAAAGTTTTCCCCATGATTAAGTTATCAGTATCGACAATGATCATTGAAGTTAATACCGTACAATTAGACTTTCGTAAGTTTATTACCGGGCCATAAATATCGAGAGTATGCTGTCTCCTTGCAAGCACACATATCGTCATGCATCCAGGTAATAATTAGCAAACCTTACGTTTGAATTCAAACATTAATAGTTGTGACTTCAAACAATAATATGCAAACTATGTATGTATCTTTATTGCGTTCATTATCAACATAATATTACCTAAGATAATCAACAAAGTTGACCTTTGGTAACTAAAACAATTCAATTTTTTCAGTTTTTAATCTGTGACCAGTTGATTTCTTCTTAATCGCTGCGTGAGGTGACTTGAGTGTTTCACCCGACAAACACATCTTAGCTTTCTTATCAAAAACCAACCAACTTCTGACTCAAACAATAAGTGATAAGGCAGTGAAACTACAGCATGTATCACAAAGAGAGATTTAGTACTGGATATAATATCATATTGATATAAAATTATGTCATTTTACTACATTTCATTTTATCGTTTAATCAGTTTTTATATGTCTGGGAACAAAGGTACAATACCGCTTACAGACAAGATTTCTATAAATTCAAGTTTATAAAAAATATGATGATTAATAACAAACATAAACCACTGTAAACTGTTTAGAAATATAAACATGCTTGCTGCAAATAGACGCTCAACCCTAACCCCAGCCCCAGCACTCAGGAAAAATACAAACAAAGGTTTTAATGATAGATACGACGTTCAAAGGGAGACATATTTTATCATTTATAATCATTTGATTTGGACTGCAGAGGGAAGTCAGGAAGATATATAAACGTGACTAAATATAAAGGGGGATATACCTGTAATATCATAATTTGTTCACTTAGGACATAGAGTTAGTTTATATAAAGATTAATGGCGAACAATATTCCTGAAAACAGTTCTTTGTTTCGAGAAATTAAAATCTTGGAAATATATCACCTGTATTTGCAAGTTTGTTATAACTTGAGATGTGATTGCTACATGAAGTGCACTTTTCCTACATAAGTAATTATCGCTAATGATATGGGTTTCAGGTATCACAGCAAATATTTATGCCAAACAAACAGACATTCCACTAACACTCCTTTCTGCAAGGTACATGTACACGCTAAGAACATCTAATTGGTTAGGGTAATGAGGAGGTTTGTATCTAAAAGCAAGGCTGTTTGTTTACTACATACTTAAGTAAAATAAATAAATAGTTACACCAAAAACAATGGTTTTTGACAAAGTATATGTTATATCGCCAACACTAAAGACTATAACTGAGTTCTGCCCATTGTTCCCCAGGGTGTTATCATGCTACTCGTGGTATATATACATATACAGTATATAGTGGACTGTATATGTTATATCGCCAACACTAAAGACTATAATTGAGTTCTGCCCATTGTTCCCCAGGGTGTTATCATGATACTCGTGATACTCTGCACTTGTCAGTACAGTCCACTATATACTGTATATGTTATATCTCCAGCACTAAAGACTATAATTGAGTTCCACCCGTTGTTCCCCATGGTGCAATCATGCTACTCGTGATACTCTGTCGTTGTCAATACAGTCCACTACCTACTGCCTGACGGAGGGAGCTCGGTCTGGGATATATCTGAGGTCTTTTGATAGAATACTGGAAAACAAACAAACGTGGAATATAACTAGCATGGTGAATAAATTTGTATGTAAACTGTTTACATATGTTTGTAAAAATGCAACCCAGACAAAATGGAGGTGCTAGGTGCTAAGCCAACATTTTATAAACAAGCAATTGCTGCACGTCACACGTTTCATATTACATTCCCTGTCATCAACTGAAGAATATAACGGTTCCAGACAAAACTGAGTGATAAAGTATGAAAAAAGTTTGGCTCAACCAGGGCTGAGTGCCTTACTTAAAGTACCTTGCATTTTAAATATCATTACTTTTCTTAATATCAGCAACAAGGACACATTCTTTTGGAAATTTGTGATCGTAGAGAGCAATACATTTGAAGGTCACCCCCTTATTTCGATGTTACCCTCACTTCTACACTCATCATTTCGGGTCAGTTACAAGGTACAATATTAGGGTGTCACCGATAACCTGCCCAGGAGAAGAGATTGCTGAACGTCTTATCAGCTTGTCCAAATTGGCACACAGCAATGCGCTACACTACATTGACAGTGAGGGCTGTACGTAGAATTACAGACTAATCTCAACAAACACAATCCTACTTATTTTCAGTATAAAGCTTCAACAAATACTAACGTCAGCCTTCGGGTCGATGTGATCAAGATTGACTTGGAAACCCATACTGTACCCAGGACCATATAAGCTACCGTCTCCGCCTTGTTGATACACCTGGCAGAAACACAAGTGAACGCATACTAAATAATATATACCACAAAAGGGTATTTCGTATATGCATATATTGTTGTGCTTTCTGGGCCTTTTGTTCACAGTTCATCACAGCAAAGCACTATTAATCTCCTAAAGGAAGATTTAACAAGATTTTGCAATCGATAACATGCAAGTTCAACTTATATTTCAATCGGCAACGTACTGGATTCAAAACAATTGTTTATCTTATGGGTTGCTCACGCATGTGATGGCTGTGTTGTTCTAAACAACGTAATTGAAAAATAGTCACATTGAAAATATAGTATGTGTCAAGTTCAAATTTACTCTTTTATTATTAACAGGACTAATGAAAATCCAATTGAAAAAAGGACGAGAGTTGATTAAGCTGTAAAGAAAACCACAAAAGCATGCATGGATGAATTAATTCGTGAAACTAATATTCTTCATCGCCACAATAACAAAAGATTAATATGGCAACACTATGGTGATAATGAAAATATTAGATATACCTCGTTATCATACACATATTCTCCCTTTTTTAACATCTGGCTCCTAGTTTCGGACGAAGTGTCCGAGGCAGTATCGTCGTTTGTAGTCATTTTATCAGAATGGAGACCGTGATACCTGAAATATAGGAGAAGTTCAGAGAAATGTTTAACCGGTTGTGTTTTGTTAAAATAACAAATTGATTTTTTTGGCTACCCAGATAGAAACCCTCTATTCGGAAAAGATAAGCTTGCATGTCCCCACCTATTGCTTTAAGGAAAGCAGGTATAGGTTAGGGAGGGTGACACCATCCTCCTCCTTTTCTGATGAAGATGTTCTGTTAGACATCGAAATATTGGAGGTAAAAAATTTAATATAAAGCTGTTGATTTTTACAAGAAAGGTCATCTATTTCTGACTTTAGTTTCAAGTCATGATTTAGATGATGAATACCTGATATGATTTTAAGATAAGATGACAGTTATAACTTTGAAAATATCCGTTTGCTCACTTACTTGCTCCGTTTCGCTACATTCCCATACCGTCGTCTCCATATCACAACTAACACAATCGTGATTGCGACGACTATCAGCAGCGCCCCGCCCACAGAGGTGGTGACGTAGATCACTATGTCCAGTTTAACAGCTGCCCTGGACACCGTGCAGTTGACACCAGAATAGGTTACCGTCTGCGTGGCTGTTTCCTCAGTGTAGCACCTTTAATCAAAATTTCATCAAACTGGTGTAATCTGAGTCTTTATCTTATTTTAATCCTATTAGACATTAATTATTTATAATTCCCGGTGAACATTTTCCAAATATATTTTTTCAATCAAGAGTATATTGCTTTAGTTTTTGTGCTATAAATATATTATCCTAAATGTTACTGAAATAAGTTGTCATACTGCAATATCCGGTTGGAAAATGTTGATATTTTACTTGCAGTTGATTTTCTAAATTAATTATTACTTGTGTATATTCAGACTGTCTCTAAATGTCATAAATTAACTTTGATTTTCATGCAATTGTATCAGCGAGAGATCAACACAAAAAATGAGAAAATACATCATAAACTGAAAATGAAAACGGTTCAGAAAGTAAATAGCAGCAGACGGTTTGCAGCGACAGGAAAAATCCTAAATGTGATAAATATCCCCACCCAGACGACCAGACGATCTGAAAAATGGGCATAGCTTTACTTTTAGTGTAGAATTCGCATTATACAATGAGGCTGCCTATAAATGTACACCTGAGGTTCATGTCGTTATCAGTACGCACCTGTCACCAATGTCTGAACGAGAAAAATAAATATAACTTACGATAACCTATCATAACCTATTGCTGCAAAAATTAGTGGAAATTGGTCTTTATCAAACTTGTGTAAACATCGTTTTGATTTACCGGTATTTATATTCGGCTGATTTATCATTTCTTCTATCAGAGACGGATTCATTGTGCTCAAACTAGTACAGGTTAACAATTGGTTATTTCGAGGGGGGAGTATTTCAACTTGTTCTTAACACGTCATCAGCTTAGGATTCGTTCACATGGAATGTCTTTTTTCTAAAAATCTATTTTCTATTCGCGGTATCTTATGATCACGGTCTGGGCCCTGAATATCCCGCCGCGTAATTACTGGCAGCGCGAGCCAGTTACTTATAGTAACTTATAGTAACTGGCTCGCGCTGCCAGTAATTACGCCGCGGGGTATTCAGGGCACAGACCGTGATCACAAGACATACCGAGAATAGAAAATAGAATTTAGAAAATAGACATTCCATGTGAATGAAGCCTTAGACAATGTTATGATATAAATGTACGCCGTATGTAAGTCTACAGATTGAACTACTACACCAAAAAAAATAAACATGAACGTTACTGCGTTATATCAATATTTACATTTATCTCTCTATTTATAAATTGCATCTTTCAAAGTAAGATATATAATATAATATAATATAATATAATATAATATAATATAATATAATATAATATAATGTTACAAGAGGGTCGTTACGTTAGGATTTCCTTCCTATCCGCTTTAATGATGCAGTAAAAATATTGAAATGTTATTTGATAATGATTTCACACAAAAACGGTAGCATCAAAGGGTGTAGCGTGCCCTGCACATAATCTACACTTACGTGCAGGTAGGGGTAAAGCTGGGTGAAGGAACAGAACAGGTTCCATGTCCATTACACTTCCAGTTGACACACTTGGAGACACATTCTACACCTCCCTTATCTCTAACCTCACACGTGTATTCACGGGTTTTGGTCTTCTCCGCGCAAATGTCGATGACACGGTCAAGCATACATGGGTCCTGTATTAATTGTCCTGCAGTAATAAGTGAAAAAAACCCGTACATTATTTCAGATTTACTAAAATAGAACTGACTGAAGAAATTATACTAAATATGAAAATCGAACAATATTATTAAAGGAGGGTATAGTATTTGAACTTCGTAAACGTATCAAAAAAGCAGATAACATAAGAATAACAATACGTTTAATTAGAGAACCCGTTTTCAACTTTAGTTAGCGTTTAATCTCAAAAATGTACACGATGTTGAGATCCTAATTAATAACGCACCTCCGCAAATGTCACAGCAAATGTTTGTACTTAAAAAATCATTATTATTATCACCATTATTGAAAGTGGAAGAAATTATATTGATTTTTTTTTTTTTTTAATTTTAGAATGTATACAGGTTGTGCAGAAATGCATCTTACATTAAGAAGTGACATAACACTTTATATCACGTAAACAAGCTCACCTATTTTCTTTAATTCATCAAGTGCATACTGTTCGTCTGAACCATAAGTCTTGTTATCCACTTCTACTCGAAGAGTTTTGTTGCCACTCAAAACTTCTTTTATTTTGGTCAACGTGACGTTGGAATTGCCAGAAGTATTTAAGAACACTTTCAAGGCAAAAATTAGGTTGAAATCGATTATGATGCTCCCTTCTCTGAAAAATAATTGTATTAAGCCAATTCTCATTATTTTATTTAAGTACCGGTATCTATCAAGGTACTTAATTAAAGGCAGGTTCCTATGGCTATACTGTATATTCCATTTGCCGGTTCTGATGCTGCCAAAATTTCCACGGATTTCCACGGAGCTGAACAGCTTACGTCGTCATCGTCATTTTTGAAAGAGAATGGTGCCATGATATCCACAAAGGTATTTAAGGTGAAACTGAATAACTGTGTTTGTTTTTTCACCCTTCTTAAACTTCCAAGTATTTTTTTTTTTACTTTGCACCTCTCTTTCTTGTTGGTCCCCCTAATCGTTACACATGATGACAAATCAATAATCGTTTGAAAGATCTATGCAGGCAATTGTCCTACTTTTCCCCCAGAAAGTGCAGTTATTGTTTTATGACTTTGGAGTGAATACTCAAATTTAAACAAAAAAATAAAATAAAATAAATAAATAAATAAATAAATAAATAAATAAATAAACGCCACTCTATCGCTGTGGACACTTCACATAGATGCAGCAGACCAATTTTTTTTTTTTTTTTTTTTTTTTTTTGAGAAACCAGACGGACTAGTGGAGGCGTTGTGCGTGACAAGACGGTAGAGAATAAAGAGGTGCTATAGAAGACGGCCATTTTACTGATATAAATAGGATCATTTTTAACCTATCCTGAATATTTCATCAAAATCCGCTCGTAACTGTTCTGTATAATAATGCAAACAGACAAACTAACTACGTAAATAATGAAATCTTATTCTTAAATGGTGCCACCATTTCTTCATCAAACTTTATTTTGATATGAAACTACCCATTCATCATGTCTGGTAGACATTTTGATAAGTCGTATATCTTTGTATTGTATGTTAAATTGAAATACCTGAAATCGGTTATTTCCACTCCAAGAAGACCCTCCATTGCAGTTGAATTGAATTTAGTGAATATCTGAAATACAATCCATTAGCTTGGTTATTATACATCCATGAAATAAAGCCGTTTTTATTAACACTATATTCATGCATACATGTCACCCTAACATAAATAATTCCAAAGGCACGGACGGAGTGATTATGCATACACAAAGGTGTATTTCCGCCAGCTGTGACAGACATGGTAGTCCGCTAGAAATCATAGCCTGTTCCTATTACCTTGTACAGGTGACTTTCGTCCCATATACAAACCCCAATACTCAGCCTAACTCTAACCTGTTCTAATCATTTGGTTTGATTGGTCTTGACATACCTATCAACCGCGTTTATTGTATATGTGCGTGGGGGTCTATTCCCGTTATAAATCTCTCTCTCTCGGTGATAATCAAAAGACGGATAAGTCACTGATCTTCCAGTAAAGTATTTATTTCGTGAGTACAACTAGTGAGAAGTATACTCCAAGCTAGTGGCAACTGCTGAGAAGGTAACTATGCGAAAGTAAGTAGCTTGCAAAACACGTTAATCCCAAGAATACGTTAGTCCCACGAAGAACTGTAGCAAATAAGTAAATAGTAAGTCAGTAAGTCGGTAAATAAGAAGGTAAGTGTAAGTAAGTGTTAAAAGAGAGCCAGTGGTCTCTTTTTATACCCTTTTGACTACCACGCCCAAACGATAGCCAAACCCCAACTTTCACGTGATGTGTCTTATGTATATTCTATATCCAAATTTTCTTTTAAAGGTCCCAAATGTATAACTCCAAGCAGCTTACTATCTATACCTCTAGAAGTTGCCTCTTTTTAACTTTCTTTGGTGCGTATAGTAAACTGATCTATTTCTATAATTATATATCACTGATCAAATTATTTCCATTGCAGGATCCATCAAAGCAATACTCTGGTTTGATGATTACCTGATACTTAAATCCTAAGCTATATCTATAAACTATATCACCCACACACCTGAGAAATCAATCATGTTAAATTCTCCATCAGAAAGGTATACAGGTCGATAAATAAAACCTTTGCTGTTTGTATTTGTTTTCTGTAAGTATTGACTTTACATTCTTTTTTTTTAAATCACACGCATAAATAAAATCAGTATAATATACCCACTAAGGGAAATAAACGCATGTACTAAAGTAAGCAACCTCAAAGAACCCGTTGTGAATATTACAAAATACCCTACCCGTCCTTGTTACAATTGTCAGCCTTTAAAAAGTGGGGGAAAAAAGTAAGCCCTGTTTTGCCTCATTTATACACCTTCATTTTCAAATTCAGTATCACCTTGAGTTAAGATGAATTTTCACTCGTTTTGTATTTGGGAGATTTGCAGTTTGGTCTCATCATAGACAAACGTTTTTCTGATGCCAAGAACAGGTTTACTAAAGCAGAATTGACTAGAATTCCTCGAAATCCAAACAAGATACATACTTTAATTTTACAGAGATTCGCTGAACTAAAAAATTATGTTGTCCATGTTATGTGTGCCTTTCGCTAGAATACTGCTAACAAAATATATACTTTCGCTTCCATTACATACATATTTTTAAAATGGACTATTACCCTATCACTGATCTAAAGGCTTCTGAAATAAAGGTATAGGCAATTGATTCACATACCTGATTCTCTAAATTAATTTTCTTCTTTTCAAAGGTAGACTTTAAATCCTTGTAGCTTGCGTTAAATTTTAGCGACAGAGGAACTTGTTTCTCAAGGGTTTCCAGGAATGTTGACTCTGTAATTACACGTCATATTTACTGTACAGAGTAAAGAAAAATATCCAAACATTTTTTGTGACTCTCTGGACAGTTTGCAATTTTCATTCAGTCAAAAAAAAAAAAACAAAAAAAAAACGCACGTTTCAGTCGCATTAGCTATTAAATGAAAAAACAGCGTCAATATTAAGATTACTTCTATTGTTGGGGTAAAAGTTATTTCAATAATATTGAAACCGTTCATGCAAGAGTCAAATAGATAAAATAATCATGGAATTGAAATTTTGTTGCACCAACCTATATCTATCCTCTCTGGAATGTCTTGCTTGCTGGGAGTAGTTGTAGATTCCTCAGAAGGTTTAGGAGATGTAGGAGTACGTTTCGTCGATGGATTTGTTCCAACTGTTGACGGTGTGGTCCAAGAACTGCTGGAAGATTTTTCAGTACGCTTAGGAGATGTGAAGTTAGGAATTGAGGAGAAAGTACCAGGGGCGGTACTTGACAAAGTTTGAGATGACATCGAAGTCAGTTTAGTCGATATTCGGATAGTGGTGTTGTTTTCAGAATCACCTGAGCCATCCCCTGATTCCCCAGATCCAATGTCCGATAGATCATCTCTTTTGTGTCGAATCCTTGAACTGTTCAACCTTGACGAGCCATGCGTCTTCGTAGTTAGATCCATTGTTGTGGGTTTCCCGCGCGGGGTTGGTATAGTTTGACTGAGCGACAGTAGTCTATCTTGTTTTCTAGAGGGAATATTAACATGTTTATCGTTTGATTTCTTAATCTTACGTCCAGTGGATTTGGCTGTTTGTTCCAAAGTGGATGATTTATCTGTCTTTTTCGTTTTTGGTCCTTTCATATTAGAAACGGTTATAAAATCAACCAAATCGTCCTCGTCAGCTGCATCTCCTTGTAACAGTTGCAGAAATTTTGTCTCTTCCTGCATTTCTCTCAGGGGGTTTATAGTGGTCGTGGCTACGGGGATATTATCAGTGATATACTCGTAAATATCGTCCTGTGTGTCCTCTTCTAGCGTATTGATTTGGCCTGTTGGTTGTCCCATAGTTCCCTGCAAAAGAACGGGAACCTGCTGCTGTCCGGTGATATTTGAGGAAACGTCCAATTTTTTGATGAATTTTTTCATTTGATAAAGATGAAAAATGCGCCGCTGAATGGAAACACACATGAAATAATATATACACCAGTCCCTGGAGATGCATAATGTCGTTGTTCTGTTCGGTTTTATATCTGAAAAAATAACAAAACTAAGTTGACCGGTTTATTATTAAACTCTGATAATAATATCAATATGCCGTTTCTATTTAAGTAAATAATTTAGGGTAACTAGTTTTATATATTTCATCATAACATATTTGTTAACAAGGTAGAAGTGTTCGTCTAATTAAACTTTGACTCAGGATTATTTCAGAATTTTGAATTAAAATAAAATAAAATAAATAAAATGAAATAAAATTTGTAAATACATGTATATACAGATACAGAACCATGGGCATTTTGAAAATTATTAATGTCATTTGAATTTGACAATAGCAGAGAATAAATCACAATTACATTATACCCATCTTAATTTTGTCGCAGTCAAAGCCTTATTTGCAATTGGTTTGAGATAAAAACAATAACTTAAAGTCAGTAAAATTGCCCACCTGAAAATGCTCCCGAGGTTTTATATTATTTCGCGTGATTCCGATTGAATTACTAGAAGAAATTTCTTATCCAACCAAATCGGGGCGTCTCCAACGGCATATATACCAAGCTAAAGCGATAAAGGCCTCTTGAAAAGGGTTGAGTGACTGGGTCACTTTGTTTGCGCATGTGTGTAGGACCGATCAACTTGTTTTATTGTCGACCCCGCTAATGCGCAATAGCTCAAGGAAAAATCCACTGAATGTTATCAGAATGACGAATTAAAACGTCTCCTCCTGGCGTTGAGTAAAATATGAGAGTAGCTGGTGATTTTGTTAGCACGCTGGAAACAAGAGGAGGCGTTTTAGTCTGTTTATCTGATTGCATTCAGCTTAAGTTTCCGTGGAGGTAGTGCGCATTATCAAGGCCAACACAACTCACTTGGAAAGGTCCCTTAAGCATTCGAATGGCATTTGAACAGTATTCTAACTACACTATGACTGCATTTTAAATATTCTCACGGCATTCTGGCAACATTCGAAACATTCTGATCACATTCGAGGGATATTCGAACTGGCACGTGACTTAAGGCCCCCGTCAAGGAATCAAGCAAAATTATATGCAATAGCAATATTAAAGAGATCGTTTGGGTTTGACAAGAAACTTGTAGAGAAAAACATGTTTGAATGGATAATTGAATGTACCACTGTCTGATGATGAATTTAAATTTTCCATTGGGACTATACAATCTGAATAGATGAAACTAACTTGATTGTACATGCCGAACAGCAATTAATTTTATCATTTATCTTGCTGTATGAAACGCTTCATATAGTGATTCAATCAACACGGGAAAAATATAGTTTGATCAAGATAGCATAGCTTAAACCCCCATTCCCAAACTGTCCCATCGGTCTACATTGATCGATCCCACTCTGATGGGACTCTCGCTGAGTGCAAGCAGCTAAGCTGTCTCCTCTTGTTTTCAACCGACTCGTATAATCAACAGATTTTCTTTAAAAAAACTCAGCACCAGGAAGAGGCTTGCCATTCGTTTAGCAGATTTCACTCAGCAAGAATCCCCGCAGTGTTAGATAGACTCGTAGACCGATAATTTTTATTCAGTCTAACCCCTTTACAACTTGAAAAGTTTTATAAAACAGATTTGCCTAGGCCTTGGATGCTGTATCCTCTCCCACTTTGATAGAGTAGAGGCCTGTATAAACAAAGCTCAGTTGGGAAAGCCATGTCCCCTAAATGAAAAACTCTATATTGCATTCTGCACACGGAAGCGTCGCTACAACGCAAGGGCACAATTGAAACTTCGTGTGTTAAACCGCTACTGTGGCATTTGGGTATTGACAAGGTCACCTTCGTGTTAACTATCATGCCGTTAATACTTCCAAGAAAATTAATGATGCAGGTTTGCAATCTTAATTTGCAATACCAAGGTTTCATGTTAGTATTGGAATGTGAAGTGGCTGCTAAGACTAGCATGTTTACCATTTAGTACCGGAGCAAAAAGGTTATTTTATCAAATGCTTTGGTGACACGGGATACAAACGACATTACCTGCTGTGCCTTGATCAATGGGATACGTGATATGATTCAGAAAAGGGAAAAATATAAAACACTAATAAACGATCGATCAAATTTGTTTTGACATGTAATTTGGTTGTTCATAAAAAATGGGTCTAAGGCAGAGTTTCTGGTCTTCGGATAGGACCATCTCTCCAGATTTAATTAAAATAAAAATCTGCACAAGGAATCGGTTGTCACCTGCCCTAAATCTGTTTTGTTCAGGTCAAATCTGCATACCAATACAGTATGCTAACTTCGTTTTAGCCGCACTACGAACATTCTTGTAGATTTTCAGAGATCCAGAGTTTCAAAACACGAACATGTATCTCCTTAATGCATTTCAATCTATCAAGGTGAAGTGCTTGGTGTGGTTATAAATTATAATATTAACATCGACCTTATGTAAGTGATACGAAGAATACCGTATTAGGTATGATTCAGAAATGTTGTGGAGCATGTCTCTGCTGTTTTTTTTTTTTTTTTTTTTTTTTGACAAATTCTACATGCATACCCGATTCGCCCCAACTCATTTTCCAGAAACATACTCTTTATATTGTGCATGTGCATATAACCCAGCACTCTCTTAAAAAGTAAGGTAACAAAGAAATAAACTTGACCCGCTGATGGAAAAACTTAAAGATCTAATACAATTCAATTTTAATCTATAACAAGTTGACTTCTTCTCATATCGCTGCGTGAGGTGTGTCTGCTGTCTCATTGGGCAAACACAGCTTAGCTTTCTTATCGCAGATAATAGGAACAAATAACGGAAACTCTTAGATTAAAGACTGCTTTGTGCTACTATACAGCATGATCACACAGAGTAAAATGATTTAGATAGAATACCGTATTGATATTAATACATGTTTTATTGCATTTGAGTTAATCTTTCTAGCAGTCTTTAGATACTTCATATTAGCTACAACTTAATTAAATTAAACGATGATTAAATGGAACGTATTTATTCTGTAAACGGTATTATCACGAAGGGAATATATGACAAATGTCACTGAATATCTGAATGCTTTTTCAAAAAAATTAAAATTCAATCATTGTTTTTTTAAGATATACGCTGGAAAATGAACGATAATAGAGATGATCATGAACATTTGGCTTATTAAAGCGGGATTACCTTCGTAATACATACTTTAAGAAAATGAATAAATAGCAATTAAAAGAAAACTATAATCTCCGATTTTCTTTGTGTAGTAAATAACGTCATGTCACTAAAATTAAACAATATGAGTGACAACTGCCCCCGTCATCCGTGTTAGTATGTCACCAGAGCTAAAGAATATGAGAGACAGCTGGCCCCCTCTGTGCCCCATTAAAATGTTTGTGATAGATGTCCATTGGTCAAGGTCAGTACAGTCCACTACCTCGTGGCTGATGAAGAGAGCTCGGTCTGGGATATACCTGAGGCCTTTTGATAGAATACTGGAAAACAAACCAACAAACAAACAGAACATAACCAAAATGATGATTATTTTGTAAGGAAAATGGTTAACATGTACATGTAATGTTACCGGCAAAAACGCGTTGCCGGGTGCTAAGTCGTCACATGTTTGATATTACTTTTCCCATCAAAACTGAACAATTTGATGTGCCCAGGCTAAACTGGATAACATTTATGAACTAATTGTGATGCACCCTTGTCTAGCGTCTTACTAAAAGTGCCAATTAAACTTCTACAATATAACTTCTTCAATATGAGTAATAACAACACGCCCTTTATGAACTAGAGTACAGAGAACGATTTATTGCATTGATTCTCCTTATCTGGATGTTGTTCTCAGCTCTTTAATCATCAGTTAGGCTCAGTTACAATGTATACTATGTAAGGTGTCACCGATAAGCCGCCCATGGGAGCATTCACATCGAAAAGAGCCGAGGTCTAGTAAGGCCGAGACCTAAATATGGCGGACCTACATGAAAGGAAGACCGCTAATCCTGTAATGTTCTCTCCACCTCTCACACGCCTCCCCACGCGTCGTCCCTGCAGGGGCACAGTAATTAAATCTCGACTCAATTCAACTGGCCGAGGGACAACGCGTGGGGAGGCGGAGAGACCATTACAGGATTAGCGGTCTTCCTTTCATGTAGGTCCGCCATATTTAGGTCTCGGCCTTACAAGACCTATTCTCGATGTGAATGCTCCCTATGAGAAAAGATTGCTTAACGTTAAGTTGACTTATCCAAATTGACACTCGACAGTGTTCTTCAGTGCATTTTCAGTGATAAGCTTATTTCAACAAACGCAATGCTACTTTGTTCACGTATACAGCTCGAGCTAATACTTACATCAGCCTTCGGGTCGATGTGATCAAGTTTGACTTGGAATGCCAAACTGTGCCTAGGATCATATATGTTATTGTCTTCACCGTGCTGATACACCTGAAAGAAAAAAAAAAAAGAGACCGTGTCCGTCAGAGCATCTACCTCTAAACGATATATAAGACGAGACTTTATTGCAAACTCTGCTGTCTTTGTTGTCAGTGCATTAATGCAAAACATTGAGATTTTTTATGGCGGATGCAGTTGGACCGCAGCCATTGTTTGGAACATCAAATGTTCACATTTGTACTCACTAAAGTCATGCTGCGGCTCTCAAAAAATACATTCACAGAAATACAAAAAAATGTAATCTATTTAGTATAATATGTTTAGTGTGCGACTAAGGGAGTCCGCTACAAACAGTTTTTTTTTTTAACATAAGACGAGAGCAAAGAATGGAAAGGCCATATGATGCAACGTGAATTAAACTTAAGATGTTTTGTTCTAGACGATATGGAATGGTGCTTAAAGAGATTGCTAAATCAGGTCATGCTATTAAATAATTGTCAGAGTAAAACTGAAGGATTTTAGACCACATTTTCAATCAAAACACGCCGATGAGACGCGATCAAGTAGAATAAATATCCGCCCCTGTATTTGTAAAAAAAATCAAAAACTGAGACGATGAATAAACGTATCGTCACTACGATAAATATGATGAAAATGTTATAATGCTCATGGAAATTTTAGATATACCTTATTATCATACACTTGTTCGCCCCTGTGTAACTTCTGGCTACCTGTGTCGGATGAAGTATCAGAGGCAGTATCGTTGTGTGAACCCTTCTTATTAGATAGTAGATCATGATATCTGAAATATGGAAAGACTTTCTTTCACTTTAAGTTATGTTTCGACAGCGGGATTGGAATTAGACGGCATGCGTTAACTTGATGTTTGGCTATGCTTTTTAGTTTTGATTTCTATGTTCAATTATTTCTTTCCGCATTTATTTTAATTTCATTAAGCATTTAAACGATAAACTACAATACAGTCAACTCCATCAGACTTCTCCATTGTACAGTATTCAATTTATGGATTTGAAAGTGAGTCAAAGAACCAACACTACTGTGACCCTGAAAAGGAGAAGATTTCCGCTGCCCCAAATACTTCAGGGATCCTAATAACGCTGAAATTATTAATCTTGCTCACTTGCTCCGTTTAGCTACGTTCCAATACCGTCGTCTCCAAATCACAAATAACACAATCGTGATTGCGACGACTAGCAGCAGCGCCCCTCCCACAGAGGTGGTGATGTATATCACTATGTCCAGTTTAACAGCTGCCCTGGACACCGTGCAGTTGACACCAGAATAGGTTATTGTCTGCGTGGCTGTTTCCTCAGTGTTACACCTTTAAACAGAATATTTTCAACAAAATATAAATGTAATAATGAGACCTCTATTTTCTATTCTAATACTGTGCGATATCTAACAATGCAATCATGTCTTTCATGCAAATGTTTTTGATTGTGATATTTCTCGTGTTACGGAGGAGTGTAAGGGTCACAATACCACACGAACATCACAACACCACAAAATAGTCACAACACCACACGCTAAACTCACAATTTGGTACTCCTTTAACATTTTAATAGTCCTTAATATTCTCCAAGACACTATTAAATAGCTCAACCGAAAGGAAACGTTGAATTTCATGGTATATTTTTTTTAACAATTGTGTTTGATTTAAATTCGTATTTGTCATTTATTATTCCCAAATTTAACAAGACTATAAAAATTAACTAAAGCAATGTTAAAGAAGATAATGGAAAGGCAAACACTGACGCTGTGCTGTAGTTGAAAACTGTGAAAATGTGGTGGATCAAAACTACAGAGCAAATATGTAATGACCCAGGGACCAGTCGTATTGATGTTGTCATTTTCTGATGAACCGCCATTTTATTTTAGTTTCATTACCTATTTTATTGTAACATTTTTAAAATACTATTTGCATTTTTGTAGGGGAAGGGACGTTTGAAGGCCTCGTGCCTCGTATATATATCTTTAACTTTCAGGCTGCGCTCTTGTGTGAGGCCGCAATATCCAGTCACTGACCCCAAATAAAAACCGGGAATAACGAACATATCATCGTATCTTGATAACGTGCAGTTTATGTACGTTGTTATTGCTTCTGTTTATCATGTGTAAACACAGGATTGCATAAACTCCTCTTCAAATCTCGAAATCTAATCTTATGTGCAATCTATTTGTTTGTTTTTATTTTTTATATTTTGATTTTTTTTTTCTCGAGTACATTTTATGAAGCGTCTTCATTTAGGTGAAAATTACAGTTTGGTGGCGTTTTAAGTGTATCATTTCACCTGATTCCAATTTCATTTTGTTTCATATGTATGTATACATATTGCAAGGCTGACACTTGCACGACTTTGGCCCCGATTTTGTCGTGGCAAGTCGTGCCATTTTGGGGCACGAAGTGGGAGGCTCGCGCACTGTTCCCTACCTGTTCACGCATAGTTCACGACGAGTTCACGACGAGCTAAAGAATAGTTTACGAATGCGTGTCCACATTGACATGAACTTGCACGACAAGTTCACGCATAGTTTGTGCATAGTTTACGCACTTCCCGCATTGGCACGACGAGTTTGCACAATTCGGACGGTGTCGTGCCGACTTGGGCACGCGATATACGTGAGCTGTTCGCGAACTATTCGTAACAGTCGTGGCATGGCGCGCACTGGCACGCATCCTCCCGCATCGTCCCGACGAGTTCACGAACAGTTTGCGCATAGTTCACAACCCGGTCGCGAAATTTTGTCGTGACCAAAATTTTGAACATGGCACGCAGTCACGACGGGTTTACGCACACTTCACGCCAGTTTACGGCTAGTTTGCGCACTGACACGACTTGAGTCGTGCGAGTGTCAGCCTTGCTTAAATGCATGCATGTGTATTTCCTGGTAAATATCGGTTTTATTTAGGTTAATTATGATTCAATTTCAGCCAAGCATCATTGTTTATATATACTGTTGATGTGAAAGTGCTCAAAGTGCTGAGATTCGACAAACTGTATAGCTGCATAAATGAAAAAAACGTTGTTTATGTAAAGTACTAAAAACTAAATCGCACGTTGATCCATTGTCGTACAGTGCCAAATCTACACTTCTATCTTTATTACACACAATGGACAATAGAAGTGTCACCCCTACTAAACCAATACTTTGGGGAGATAAATGACTGTGGAATGATATGCTCCTGGTATCATTTTATTAACATCAAATTTCAAAAAAAAAATTAATTAAAGAAAAAAAAATAAAAAACTAAAAACACAGAATGAAGATCAGGCATTATAACTACTCAAGATCTGCCTACTTTGATTATTGATTACTTGATTATTATTAGATTACTCTGATTCTGGGGGTGACACCTCTATTGTCCATTGTGTGTAGTGCAGTGTATAGGGTGTGTACTAAATGTCATCTTTATATCAATTGACAAAATCAAACGGAATGACTATATTGGACTTACGTGCACGTCGGGGTAAATGAAGGAGGGTTAACATAACAGGTCCCGTGGTCATTGCACCACTCTTTACACTTGGAGACACACTCCACTCCGAGTTTATTCCATCTTATCTCACACGTGTATGTACGTGATTTGGTCTTCTCGGCGCATACGTCTACATCATCGTACAGCATGCACGGGTTTTGTATATTTCCCTCTGGAATAATATGATGGTATAGGGATATGGCGACTTTAAAAAATCTGATTGCTTGAAAACGTATATTAAAGAACATGACCGTTATCAAGCGTTTTATGTCATTAGATATAAATGCTATTCGAAGCAATATACATGTACCTTGTAAAGTAACCTTAGTATGGAAAAGTACAAAGATAAGGGAACCGGCAACCGAAGTAAGAAAATTAACGGTACACTAACTGGCATAGATTTTCATTTTACGATGGGGATAAACGGATGTGGCTAATAAACTACCAGTTCACGGGCCAACATAATTTACACATATTTACACTGACTTACCTATCTTTTCCAATTCACCAAGAGCGTACGTTTGGTCGGAGGTATAGTTTGTTCTATTCACCTGAAGTGTTTTACTTCCGCTAAGAACGTTTCTGATTTCGTCAAGTGCCTCGTTAGAATACCCAGAATTATTCAGGAAAGTCTTTAGGTCGAAAATGAGGTTGAAGTCAATGATGATACTTCCTTCCCTGGAAAATAAATGTTAAATTATACGCTAGACAATACCTGTATGGCCGTAATGCACGTATTTAAAATCACTAGCACTTTTAGCTAATAGTTTGTGTGCCTGGCTAGACACAAACGATATTTTTATCCAAAATCATTTCCAGCCAAATAACACAGCACCCAATATAAAGTTACTAAGTCATACATCCCTTTCAGCAGTGCCGATCTTATATCTGATTTCACTCGATTCATTTAACATGTAAGCCACATGAAAAGAGTTTCTGTGGTCTTATTAAAGTAAAATTAAATTAAAGATAACTGATACCTGCACTGTATTAATAGAGCATACCTGATAGCTGTTATGTCAACTCTTTGTAGACCGCCGAGACTAGCACTGAACATAACGAACAACTGAAAAACAAACAATTCCATTCCCGTCATGGTGTATACGGCATCTCAAGATCACATAAACTTCAGTCAAGTGCTTTGTTAATTATAGTTGGCACAAATGGACATTTATTAAGCGACGCCACAGAGGGGCGGGAGTCACAATCAATGGCTGAATTAACATGTACATGTATAAGTTGAAAGAAACCCACGTGAAAAAAGAGTATATCAAGTACAAAGAAGTTAGATCAAACGCCAATGCAAATGTGTGACATCCCACTATGTAAACATATAGGTAATAAATATTCAGCATTATATATGTTCATATACACATTTTATATATTTTATACATTTTTATATATTTCTCTTTTCGGCCCTTATATTTTAAGGCTACCTGTCGTAAGACCCTTTAAAAGGGCGTTTTATGCAATAAAACATTACCAGTTTTTACGTAAGTGTCAAAGGATTCCTTCCAAACTTGTAAAAAAAAAAAATTTGTATAAAGAGCAAAATTATATTCTATGCATCACTTTATGTGCACAACTTTGAAATTTAAGCGTGAAAATAAGTTAAGTAACGTTGTTTGCATCCGTTCATGAGAGTAAATCGTATCAGCACCCATAATTTTCACAAAATTATTTTTAAAAAATAGTCTATAAGTTTTCATACAAGAATCTCCAGCTGGGGTGTCACCGACAGCAGATTCGTAAAAAAACTTAACAAGACATTGGCATTTCTGTGCATACCCGTCAGTGGCGGATTAAAAGGGGGGTCGAGGGGGTCCTGACCCCCCCTCCACCCCCTTCGATTTCTGTTTCCCTCTTGAAATTAGAATTTTAAGCAGTTGAATCATAGTTTTAAACCGTACCAAATGACACCGTTCGCCCTCTAAATTTTCTGGCCCTTCATTGGGCCCCAGACCCTTCGCAATCGCGGACCCCCCTTAAAAAATCCTTGTTCCGCCCCTGCCCGTTACAGATTACTGTAGTCCGGTCATGGAAGCATCCATATTCCAGATATTGAGGACTCTGGTTGTTTAGATTTTCTATACTAAAATATTTTCTAAAACAAAAAATAAACTCCTATCTCTATATTTAGATTTAGCAACAATTACTTGTATAAATGTTTTCGAAACATTAAGATGAAAACAATGTTCTACGCTACCTTCGATTCTATGTTTTCCTTGCTTTCTTCAAATTTATTTTTTTCTTCAGAAAACTTTGAGGTATCAAACTTGAATGAAAGCGGAATTCGCTTCTCAAGGCTTTCAAGGAATTGCTCGTCTGCAATAAGAAAGCTAGTTTGTAAACGTGTTTTCAATATTGGAGAGAGTGGATGTTTTCATGCGTTTTAAATGTCTCTGATGCGCGGGTGTGTGTGTGTGTGTGTGTGTGTGTGTGTGTGTGTGTGAGGTAAAACAGTCCATTATTTTCAACCTAACTGGGACCGTATAGATTTAACTTTCATTTTCTGAGTGTAAAACAAAATTAAACTCGGCTTTGGAAAATAGTCATCTGACAATTATCACTAAAATTATGTCAATTTGCACTACAAATAGAAAATATTAAACCTGTACATGCTGCAGATAAAAAACCATTCAAAACATACCGATTGTTATAGACTGTGGATATTTGGATGTCGACAACTCTGTTGTTGCTACTTCAGTTGAATCCTCAGTCAATGATGTAGTAGAAAGGGTGGCAGAGGCAGTTGTAGATATTTTGGTTGAATCCTCAGTCGATGTTGTATCAGAAGGGGTGGCAAAGGCAGTTGGTGATATTTTGGTTGAATCCTCAGTGGATGATGCATTAGAAAGGGTGGCAGAGGCAGTTGTAGATATTTTGGTTGAATCCTCAGTGGATGTTGTATCAGAAGGGGTGGCAGAGGCAGTTGTAGATATTTTGGTTGAATCCTCAGTCGCTGATGTATTAGAAGGGGTGGCAATGGCAGTTGTAGATATTTTGGTTGAATCCTCAGTGGATGTTGTATCAGAAGGGGTGGCAGAGGCAGTTGTAGATATTTTGGTTGAATCCTCAGTCGATGATGTACTAGAAATTGTGGCAGAGGCAGTTGTAGATATTTTGGTTGAATCCTCAGTCGATGATGTATTAGAAAGGGTGGCAGAGGCAGTTGTAGATATTTTGGTTGAATCCTCAGTCGCTGATGTATTGGAAGGGGTGGCAATGGCAGTTGTAGATATTTTGGTTGAATCCTCAGTGGATGTTGTATCAGAAGGGGTGGCAGAGGCAGCTGTAGATATTTTGGTTGAATCATCAGTGGATGTTGTATCAGAAGGGGTGGCAGAGGCAGTTGTAGATATTTTGGTTGAATCCTCAGTCGCTGATGTCTTGGAAGGGGTGGCAGAGGCAGTTGTAGTTATTTTGGTTGAATCCTCAGTCGATGATGTTGTAGAAAGGGTGGCAGAGGCAGTTGTAGATATTTTGGTTGAATCCTCAGTCGATGATGTACTAGAAATTGTGGCAGAGGCAGTTGTAGATATTTTGGTTGAATCCTCAGTCGATGATGTATTAGAAAGGGTGGCAGAGGCAGTTGTAGATATTTTGGTTGAATCCTCAGTCGCTGATGTATTGGAAGGGGTGGCAGAGGCAGTTGTAGATATTTTGGTTGAATCCTTAGTCGGTAATGTATCAGAAGGGGTGGCAGAGGCAGTTGTAGATATTTTGGTTGAATCTTCAGTCGCTGATGTATTAGAAGGGGTGGCAATGGCAGTTGTAGATATTTTGGTTGAATCCTCAGTCGGTAATGTATCAGAAGGGGTGGCAGTGGCAGTTGTAGATAATTTGGTTGAATCCTCAGTGGATGTTGTATCAGAAGGGGTGGCAGAGGCAGTTGTAGATATTTTGGTTGAATCATCAGTGGATGTTGTATCAGAAGGGGTGGCAGAGGCAGTTGTAGATATTTTGGTTGAATCCTCAGTCGCTGATGAATTGGAAGGAGTGGCAAAGGCAGTTGTAGTTATTTTGGTTGAATCCTCAGTCGATGATGTTGTAGAAAGGGTGGCAGAGGCAGTTGTAGATATTTTGGTTGAATCTTCAGTCGATGATGTACTAGAAATTGTGGCAGAGGCAGTTGTAGATATTTTGGTTGAATCCTCAGTCGCTGATGTATTGGAAGGGGTGGCAGAGGCAGTTGTAGATATTTTGGTTGAATCCTTAGTCGGTAATGTATCAGAAGGGGTGGCAGAGGCAGTTGTAGATATTTTGGTTGAATCCTCAGTGGATGATGTATAAAAAGGGGTGGCAGAGGCAGTTGTAGATATTTTGGTTGAATCCTCAGTGGATGATGTATAAAAAGGGGTGGCAGAGGCAGTTGTAGATATTTTGGTTGAATCTTCAGTCGGTAATGTATCAAAAGGGGTGGCAGAGGCAGTTGTAGATAGTTTGGTTGATTCCTCAGTCGATGTTGTATCAAAAGGGGTGGCAGAGGCAGTTGTAGATATTTTGGTTGAATCCTCAGTGGATGTTGTATCAGAAGGGGTGGCAGAGGCAGTTGTAGATATTTTGGTTGAATCCTCAGTCGCTGATGTATTGGAAGGAGTGGCAGAGGCAGTTGTAGATATTTTGGTTGAATCCTCAGTGCATGATGTATAAAAAGGGGAGGCAGAGGCAGTTGTAGATATTTTGGTTGAATCCTCAGTCGATGATGTATAAAAGGGGGTGGCAAAGGCAGTTGTAGATATTTTGGTTGAATCCCCAGTCGCTGATGTATTAGAAGGGGTGGCAATGGCAGTTGTAGATATTTTGGTTGAATCTTCATTCGGTAATGTATCAGAAGGGGTGGCAGAGGCTGTTGTAGATATTTTGGTTGAATCCTCAGTCGATGATGTCGTGGAAAGGGTGGCAGAGGCAGTTGTAGATATTTTGGTTGAATCCTCAGTAGATGTTGTATCAGAAGGGGTGGCAGAGGCAGTTGTAGATATTTTGGTTGAATCCTCAGTCGATGATGTATAAAAAGGTGTGGCAGAGGCAGTTGTAGATATTTTGGTTGAATCCTCAGTCGATGATGCATTAGAAAGGGTGGCAGAGGCAGTTGTAGATATTTTGGTTGAATCCTCAGTCGCTGATGTATTGGAAGGGGTGGCAGAGGCAGTTGTAGATATTTTGGTTGAATCCTCAGTCGGTAATGTATCAGAAGGGGTGGCAGAGGCAGTTGTAGATATTTTGGTTGAATCCTCAGTGGATGATGTATAAAAAGGGGTGGCAGAGGCAGTTGTAGATATTTTGGTTGAATCCTCAGTGGATGATGTATAAAAAGGGATGGCAGAGGCAGTTGTAAATATTTTGGTTGAATCCTCAGTCGCTGATGTATTAGAAGCACTGGCAGAGGCAGTTGTAGATATTTTGGTTGAATCTTCAGTCGGTAATGTATCAAAAGGGGTGGCAGAGGCAGTTGTAGATAGTTTGGTTGATTCCTCAGTCGATGTTGTATCAAAAGGGGTGGCAGAGGCAGTTGTAGATATTTTGGTTGAATCCTCAGTGTATGATGTATAAAAAGGGGTGGCAGAGGCAGTTGTAGATATTTTGGTTGAATCCTCAGTCGCTGATGTATTAGAAGCATTGGCAGAGGCAGTTGTAGATATTTTGGTTGAATCTTCAGTCGGTAATGTATCAAAAGGGGTGGCAGAGGCAGTTTTAGATAGTTTGGTTGATTCCTCAGTCGATGTTGTATCAAAAGGGGTGGCAGAGGCAGTTGTAGATATTTTGGTTGAATCCTCAGTGGATGTTGTATCAGAAGGGGTGGCAGAGGCAGTTGTAGATATTTTGGTTGAATCCTCAGTCGCTGATGTATTAGAAGCGCTGGCAGAGGCAGTTGTAGATATTTTGGTTGAATCTGCAGTCGGTAATGTATCAAAAGGGGTGGCAGAGGCAGTTGTAGATAGTTTGGTTGATTCCTCAGTCGATGTTGTATCAAAAGGGGTGGCAGAGGCAGTTGTAGATATTTTGGTTGAATCCTCAGTCGATGCTGTATCAAAAGGGGTGGCAGAGGCAGTTGTTGATATTTTGGTTGAATCTTCAGTCGCTGATGTATTAGAAAGGGTGGCAGAGGCAGTTGTAGATATTTTGGTTGAATCCTCAGTCGATGATGTATTAGAAGGGGTGGCAGAGGCAGTTGTAGGTATTTTGGTTGAATCTTCAGTCGGTAATGTATCAGAAGGGTTGGCAGAGGCAGTTGTTGATATTTTGGTTGAATCCTCAGTCGATGATGTATTCGAATGGGTGGCAGAGGCAGTTGTAGATATTTTGGTTAAATCCTCAGTCGATGATGTATTAGAATGGGTGGCAGAGACAGTTGTAGATATTTTGGTTGAATCATTTGTCGACGATGTTTCTGAGACAAGCGGTAGCGATAGGTATACAATCAAACAGAACACACGGATGCTCCATTCAATTTTTTTACACATGTTGACAATTATATTTTTCTGGAAAGAAAGCCGTAGCCTTGTCACATTGTTATCATGAACATGTACTTTCTACCCATGTACCTACTGATACAGAAGTATTAGAATTTTTTTTTTTTTTTTTTTTTTTTTGGGGGGGGGGTGATGTGGAAGACTTAAGCGTAGCCTTTTTTATTTTATTTTGTTCTTTGTCATTAATTTATTAATCCTATTTTAATTACTTTTATTGGTAATTGGCGCATTTACTCCAATTAAGAAGGCAATTCCATTTGCGTAGAAGACAATTAGTGGCAAATCATTTATTGCATATTAAACCCCAGGTGCAAAATTCAACATAAGCTTTAAAGTGTTTAAATCATAGAAAATTTTAATGTCTGTCTTTTTTTAATTAAGATCATTACTACATAAAAATCGTGCTGTTACGTCCTTGGAAGATTTCACAAGTAAGCTACCATGTTGTTGTTGTTGTTGCCTTTAAATTTTGGTTGAGAAACTGTCGCATGATCGTATGCTTAGTATTTAATGCCAAATAAAATTTAGAAACTTAGGAAAAATAGCAAAAAAAAAAAGCAAAAAGAAAGCAAAAAAAAAAAAAATCAAATTCTTACAAACAAACTTGCGCACTTACATTATGATGATAAACTATGTCCTGGCAATGTCTCACCTGTTCTTTCGTTGCGTCTGATAAAGTTTATGACGCTTTCAATCTTTTAAGTCGAGTTCTTATTGAACAAACACAGGGTCCCAGTGTAATATACCAGCTACACCCACGTCGAGTAGTTGGTGCGGGGAAACGTGCGCGTGGTCTTATCAGAGGGGCGTGTGTTTCTGTGTTTATGGATGAATGTTTGAGTTTGTGCCTCTGTGTTTGTCTATGTGTCTGTGTCTGTCCACGTTTGTCTCTGTCACACGAGAGTGAAAACGTAACGACTCGCTTGGGTTGTTGACGTGATTTAATATCGAACCCTGAACAGATGCATTTTATTATATGAACGATGACACAGAATTACCACAACCGCGTTTATAATTGATCACCCTAAATACATGTACAGCAATTGGACTCATCGCATGCGGGTTATGGTTAAATGTTGCGATTAATATACATGTATACTGGATATATATGTATTGTGGTTGACAACTCCGAGAAGTGTTAAACTAAAAATCATACCAGTAGATCATAATATACGTGCCATGATAGGGCTCCTTATCGTTGTTTCAATCAAACCATTAAAGCGAAGATAAAATTTTATAGTAATTTTTGTGTTTTTATAACAGCGTCCTATGGGGCGAAACGGCACGTGGTTCAGTGTACATATAACATGTGGCTAATTTTACATCAATATAATTCTTATTTCACAGATAGCTCAGTAACACAGGTCAACGATAAATATCGTGTTAATACATCTATGGATTTAATACTAGTGTGTGTAGGTACTACAGATTACGGCTGTCAACGCTGTGAAATGTAATCCTCCATTTTATCTAGCATTCTGTACACCGGGAAGTGTTGCACGTACGAAAGCAAATAGTAAACAAAGGATGGTTTCGCTGTTATGTCATCGGGTATTGACACGGGCTCGCTACACGTGTATGAACTGTCATCTGGTGTTCATACTTCCAAGAAAAATATATAATCCAGTTATGCTATCAAAGCGGTGGCTGGGACAGACCTGTACCTGCCGGTGTAACGTGACAGAGAGCCCCCCATGACAGAGAGTCCTCATGACAGAGAGTCCGCTTCCCATTCATTTGTACAGGTGTGCCAGGCCCTAGATATTGACTCACTTAGGTCAGACTAAGACTGGGTTCCCATCCCTAGATCGATCTAACTGGATCGATCCATCTCCAAGGGGTTTCTCGCTAAATTGCTTTTAACTTAAACGGCCTATATGCGATCTGGCACGTCTACTGAAGTCCTCTAACAGCTTCAGTGGGTGTGCGAGACAGCTAAGCCGCTGAACTTGATACCAGTTTAGTGAGAACCCCCTGTTTACGATCCAAAGTTAGTACAATAGTCTCTGGGAATGGCCTCTTACCCTTACCATTATCCAGGGCGGACTTTCTGTTACACAGACACTCAGGTTTGTTGCAATGGACCTCCTTGTTAATCTGAGTTATAATGTCGGTTTAGCACCGACCCCCGTGAGAATTTGATTGTGTTTAAGAATTAAGCCTAATTAAACAATCACTATCCTTTGTGCTTATCGATTAGTTACTGCGCCATGCACAGCAGCAATGAAAAGGAGGTAATTGTGATAACTGAGACGGTTGATCACTAAGATTAGAGATTTCATTAAAATCAATGCAGCATTGGAAAACATCCTCGTGGTTTCCCCTAAGAGTGTTATGAACTGACATCAAAGTATCAACGATGCGCGGCTTACACTGGGGACAGATAATTTACCTTAGACTGCATTCCCAAATATTAAGATCGATCCATCTGGATCGACTTAACTTCCTGGGGGTTCACGCTAAATTGCTATCAGCCGAGCGCGCACCGAAGTTAATTACCCCCTTATAGCTTTTACTAGCCGGGACAGACATTTAAGCCGGCTTAGCTGGTAGTAATCTAGTGAGACTCCCCACAGGGATAGATCGATCTAAAATCAGTGGGAATGGGGTCTTAGATTTGGTAGTCCCATTGTTAAAAAGCGTGCGTTTGTACGCGTACATGGGAGACCTCTGCATGTGGACCAGTCTTAGAAACCTTGTGATTTCCGCAGCGGGCTCTATAGATATACTGTCTGAAGACAACTTGGCCATTGGGTCAGGTTGTTACCTGTATATTAGCAGTTATTTTGTTTCTGATTTATTTCTGGCCATTTTAGGGACGATAAATTTTGCAGTTAGTCGAGCACCAAGAAATCATTACGTCGAATATAATCTCGAAAGAAAAAAACTTAAATTTAGTGAGGATCCAAAATTTACAGAGATTGAATTTGCCTTTTTGAATCAGCTTTTTTTTTCTTTGCTAAACGTTACTTGGAGCTTCTTTAAAATGAAAAACGTAACAGTTAATTATCATAAGGAAAAGTGGCACCATATGCAGAAAAAGAGACAAATCGAAAACATATCATTATACAGTGTTGGAACATATTATTTCGATGACATAAAAATATTGATTGTGTTTTCTCTTCCAGTACAATATAAACAACAGAAAAGAAATGTATGTGTCAACATGCAAGATCGCATTTCGCGTTTAACTTGCCCTTGAACAAAAATATTGGTCCGATAAATGTTCGCACCAAAGTAAAATATTTGAAAGCCAGAGGGGCTAAGGTGTATCAGTAAACAGTGCCTATACCAGGGTAACAAGTTCTGGATATGCAAAAAAATACGTCCCTGTTTTAACATATCTCACTCCGTTAAAACAACCCAGTGGCGCCCTCTTTACGGGCACCCAGAGCACGTGCTCTGCCAGCCACCCGCTAGCCTAGTCACTGAGAATGACACGCATTGACTCCAGCTTGTTTATCTCATCCAAATAACCCGATGCATGTCATAATCCGTTCTGGCGGTACAAAGTAAAACTACACTCGTACTTATACTATTGTAATAAATTAAGGTATTACTAAAGGCACCTTTGTTTGCGATCACACGGACAAATTAGGCACGTCGTGCAGTAGTTGTTCTTTCTCAGATCCACTCTCACTGGAAATAGAGTCACTGCTGTCTGAGCGACACTTCCGAGAAAATTCCGTGTGATATCCTGTCTCGGTGCCCTTGGTGTCACGTGTGAGCAATGGCGAGATCGATCCGAGCATTATGACGTCATTTTCAGGCCGCAGACTCCGCGCAGAGTCGCTCGGATCTGTTTTAAATGAGCTTCGGGATGCGCCCTGAGAGTCGCAATTCCTGCTCTTATAACTGTGGCTACTACTGGTCGATGTTCTATAACTGGCGTTTATTACGCACCTCTTTCTCCCGTGAGGGGAACCCTTTCGAGTCGGACGATATTTAGAATTGATCATCTGCTGCGTGTTCTCTCCACTGATAAGATCATTACTTCCAAAATCGGAATTAAAATCTGCTTCTTTATTAACTATATCTGGATGGAAATGTGCTTCCTTTTTCGGAATAATATCTCCAGGGTGTGGATGATGTTTCCATGAAGCAGGCTTGTGTTTGCTGACCACTACGATGGACATGCCTGATGGAATGTGCCGTGTTGATCGCCTCTCTATGCCCCACGCTTTCAGGCGCTCCCAGGCTCTGCGCAGCTCGTTCTGGACCTCATTGTTCAAGAAACAGAACAACAGGGCCACCACAAACCCCTGGAATAAAATTAATATCAAAATAAAATTAAAAATCGAGAATGATTAAGCTGATTTAGAGCACGTTAATGCCTAAGTTTACATCACTAAGCTCTGAAGCTAGCAAGATAACGCGTTATATTGGCTGTGGACTTGTTGAATGCTCAAATGCGATAGGTGAGACTGAAACGCATCCAACTGTCATCAGTAATGATGAAAGAGCTTGTGATATCTTACCAGAAATGACGTGAAGAACATCTCCAGGTAAAGATAGGCCACCTCCACCCTCTGATCAAGGTGTTTGTCGATGAAGTTAAAGCTGACAAACAGCACATAATGTACCCCGAACAACGGTATGAGCACCAGGGTGGTTCTGGCCAATTTCCTGAAGAATTAACAGAACACAGTTGGCAAGATCGGCGTAACTGAGCTCATGGAATGCAATTTTAATCATATACACAGCAGGAAATGATTGAAAAAAATAGTTTGACAAAACCAAACTTATCCTAGGCATTTCCAACAGGAAAGATTTATATGTGGATAAGAGGGAAATGAGAAATGATTATCGCAGAAAACTTGAATCAACTCACTTATATCTGTTTCTCTTTGCCTGCTGTGACGTGCCTGCCTTTAGCTTGGCGCAGAGGACTCGCACTATATTCACAAATATAGCGAAGTTGATCTAAAAAAACAAACCAGATATGTTTAAAATGAGAGGTGATATTTCATTTGCATACTTAAATCATCTACTACTCGTCTATTAATTTACTTCTTTCCCAGTTATAAAACTGTTCGGAAAATCGATTTAAGGAAGCGTGTGTCACCGCATGCGTATGTGTCTATTGGGTGAGTCTCTTACATGTAATTCTGGGATTCTGACACAGAAGAACGTGTTCCTAACGAATTGGAGATGTGTGGTGTGCGTTTATGTGTGTATGCATATATGTATGTATGCATGTGCGCATGTAAGTATATATGAGCATATTAATGTGCGTGTAAAGAGATCGTATATGTATTTTTGTGAACGCATGTGTGCTCGTGCTCAAGCATGTACGCACGTGCGACTTACTAGGCACATCACGATATTCGGTCCCCGCAGCAACCAGGCGAAGTGTTTATTAGTCTGAGTATTCCAACAACTGAAACGAAATAAGCACATTACATCTGCGTGTATCTTTCTTCTCAGACAATATAAATTAACTTTGTTTTTATCATTCCTCTTCCTTAGAGATATTCAGCTTATTCGCCAAAAACAAGTATTGCCTAATTAACTATCCACTGAATTCTACAAAGTATCGAAGTGGAGCACATGGGATTCTTGTTTGACAAATTAGTTATACAGAAAACATTCCCCATGTTATTTTCATTGCATTAAGCATGGAAACAGATACGCGAAAACTTTCCTCCCACAAGGACATAAATCGATTGATGGAATCTAGATTATGGACATGCAAACACCAAAATATTGCAAAAATAATAATCGAATGAATTAGAAAACATTTGAAGTCACCGGCGTGTAAATAAAGAAGGCTCTTTGAAATTCCTTGAAAAACAAGCGTTCTGGATGCGCTTTGTGTACGGACGGTCGATCTCGCGCGTCATTTCCCATTGTGCATCAAGACCAGAACACCGACCAAAAGCCAAAACGCGACCATGCATTCACGCGCAATAAATAGATCTGGACTCAATGCCTTGTTTTGTTCATCAATTGCTAATTTAGAGCCAACGGGTAACGGAAGGTAATGAGTTACGCTCAAAAGTTTCTCTTGGCTTTTTCAATTAAGAAACATGCTGAACTGATTTAAAGAAAACACTTCTATACGCTCCACTGGTCGTATAGTGGCAATTAAGCGTATGTACACGTTATTTTACGCTACAAGTGAAGTGATGCGTCAGTGCTGATAATCGTTATCCCTTCAAAACGAATAGATTGACATGCATTTGAAACTTTATCGATCAAAAGCTGTGTTTTTAAATGGTCATACTCAAGGGGGTTGAACTCCCAAGAAGAATGTACGTTGCGCTCGTTGAAAACCCTGACATTCTTTTCTTTCTCACAAACAATACACTTTAATATCTCAACGTATTTCTTCTGAGGTTCAACTCCCTCGATATTTGCCGGATATATTAGCCATCTTTTAAATTTTTGGCTTGGCTATATATTTATTTTTTATCGAGAATAAAAAGTAGAAATTTCTGTCTCGTTTTCAAGGCAACGAAATGTTTACGCAAAGCTAAAGAGTACAAAACTTTACCGATATTTTGTTCATAAAATTTGGGCTGGCCTCCCCCCTCCTCCAAAAGCCAGTTTAACGCGGAGCTAAAACTGGTAAAGGAAGTTATTGGTATGCAGTAAGGATCGTTTTCACTCATACATTCAGCTTCGAATTGCTATCAGCAGACTTTAAGGCAAATGCCATTGGTGCTGATGCAGTGGGTTGTTTTATTACAGTACGTAATATCATAGTCCACAGCAAATGCTGTTGTTGTTGATGTTTATCATATCTTTTCTTGGCTCTGTTTGCAGAAGGGTGAGTGTCTGTCTGTGTGTGTGTATGTGTGTGTGTGTGTGTGTGTGTGAGAGAGAGAGAGAGAGAGAGAGAGAGAGTTTTATGTATGTAGGTAGGTGAGAGAGATAGAGAGAAAGCTAGAGAAAGACGACATATAAATAGCAGTATCGATTCTAATCCCCCTGACCTCACCATGCTAACTGTCGCGTATTAGGAAAGGGAATCTTTACAAAGGACTAGCAAAAATAAGTCAAATGATTTAAGAAATCCTTTGTTGCGCCAAATGTCAATTGCCATCCGTCTCTGGAAACCCAACAAGTGTAACTTAATCTATAATGCTTCACTTCAAGGTCACGTCGCAGTTGTCTGGATCTGGGGGGGAACATATTAATTAGCCATTGCTATAATAAACCACTTTTCTGCTGCCTTTCATTTGACTGACGGATGATATTTCCCACACAACAGTTGCTTCAGTTTTGTTGCAATCTTCTCTGCTGTACAACGTTTAGGCTGCGAGGGTTGATTTTAGCAGCATGGTGACTTTGGTGAATAATATGACGGAGTATTAAACGATCTAAATGATGTAGCACTCAGTGAACGGTTAAAACGCGATCCACAGGCACACACGTGCGCGCACACACACACACACACACACACACAGAACACATGCACACATACATGTATACAGACACGCACACACACACACATACATGCACGCACACACAGAGATATATAAAACAATTTACCTTTAGGTAACATACATTAAAGACGTATTAATACGTACTATATATCATCAAACGTTGCCTTCAGAACTATCCATGGGATTATAAATACCAGAGGGCAGGCTGAAATGAAAAAAGAACGATTAAAATGCAAAACACCGGAAATGAGATATAATGTATAGGAATTACCCTGAGTGTCAGAGCAACGTAAAAGCTAGCTTGCTAAATATACCTTGTGGTGGAGTCGCTTTTACTAACTCTGAAGACCAGCGGCCATGAAAGTTTTCCATCAATCAAATAGAACTGCTCCGCAGTGAAAATGCAGTTGAATGTCATCAGACCAAAATAAAACGTAAAACAATTTTAATTCTGCTTTATTTAATTTTATTTGCTGTATTTAAGATGTAAAGTGAAAAAATAAATAATATTCTTCGGAAAGAAAAGATATATCCAATGTTTTTGTATTTTTTGCTTATCAAAGCATTAAGTCCTGAGATATACACATGCACAATACATGTACTTGCCGTGTGCCAAATTTGACAGCTACACTGTATGCCCGATACCACTATAAGGGCTGCGCAATGGCTACACGAAAATAAGTTTTTACAGCAGAATGTTGCTTGTATTGTGGCACTGACCTTCGACTGCAAGATATTTTCATTTCAAACTTCTAACTCCGCGTCAGGCACTTTAATTGCTTCTTGTCTCGCCTGCACGAGACTTCAGCGCAAGGCGGGAAAGGCAGCTCCAGGCGGCCAAACCTGTGACGTACGAGACTTATGACTTCCAAATATGGATCCAGGCGGACACAGCTGTGACATGTGACTTCCAAATATGGAAGCGCCCCAGGCAGAATTTTGAAGAAGAACGCCCCCGAGTTGCCACTGTTCGCTAGAGTCTGGTATTGCTACTATGGGTTATATATGAAATCAAGATCGAGCTGGCAATACCGGAATCTAGAACCTAGGGTAATAGGAATGAGCATAAAAAGAAAAAGGATGCGTTTTTCCTCTTAAGCCTCTTAAGTCCGAATAAACATTAATATCCACGAGGCGTAAACTTCATTCTCCTAACAAATCAATACGGCACTTTTCACCATAAATACAACGTGCTACGATATTATATTCGTATATTTAAATGTCAATCCTTATATCCATATGTAGTAATGTTGCTAAAATTAAAAGACGGCCCTAGTAAAGTGATTTTAAACATGAACTGCACACATCATGGTTCTTACAGTCACTGTGACAAAGGCAATCTAGCTACGTCAAGTTCCAAGTATTGTTAGGCCGATATGGACACCAGACTCGCTCGATAGTTCACACCTCTAAATGTATTTTGTAAGGCGCATTGCAGTATTTAATACCGGTATATGTCTCGCCTTAGAATATGTTTAAAATGTCATTGTATTATCCGAAAACAGTGAATATAGCACAGTTGATTTATTATTTATAAGGTTGTCTAAAATTATGTTTAAATCCAGATGTTGTTGAGTAAAATTCCTGTTCGGTACGTGTCCCTGGCTCTGCTATTGTCTGGTAAGTGCTATAGGATATAACCAGTTAGTATCACGTCACCTGAATTGACCGCGAGACAGATCAGTTACATAACAGTAATATCCCCTTCCTGTCTATCGATAGCAATTATCCGTTTAGGAAGACGGCGTTCGAATAAACCCGTTTATTGGTTTCGGGCTTCAAGGGCCATCATATCGACCACGCACGTGGGAGGTTGACCAACTGACCGACGTGAGGAATATCGCAATACCCTAGCAACCATGGGATTGAGACTCAAGATTGAACTATTAACCTGTACTGGCTCAACAATAAGAAACCCAATGATTGTATTCACAGAGAAAGACCCACAGGGCAAAGGTCGCTGTAGGAACAAACTACTAGTGACCACATTGTGTTTTCTATTTGAAATTTGCTTCCCTCCCCCATCTATAAATGCCTTTTATGCAAAAAGTTTAAAAGCAAAAACAAAAAAAAATGTCTGACTGTACCCATCCTGCACACGGTCGTATTAATTTCTTGGGAAAATTGCCGTTAACCCCAGGAAAATTCATTTTTTGGCCAAAAATGAACAGTTGTTATCCTTTTGTTATATTGTACCATCTAATACTTACTCCATCCACACAGCATATACCACTTAATGACTTCTTTTTCAGAGCAGACGCTGACAAAGATGATCATGTGGAGATAGACACCCTCCATAAGAATCCAGGTGTAGTTGGCTCCTATGACGTAATGGAATATTGTGAAGAGAAGCTTGCATTCCCAGTGCTGAAAGGGTGAAAAAATGAAATGACATATCAGAAAGAATCCGCCTATAATTGTTAATTTAATTATTATGATTTCACTGTACATTAAACTGCAAATAGCCGTCCATACGCCGTTTTCTTATACCATACGCATGACTTACCCGCACGAAAACGAAGTAGATACTCCAGCGCAGTAGACTACTGCAATCATACTGCAAACATGCTTCAAATGTGCTTCGATGTGGGAGCTAATTAGCATATTTGAAACATGCTTCTATCATGCTGCTAATCTACTGCATTTATGCTCCTCCTCTGTACAACCCTATGTTATTTTTGAAGTAGAATTGTAGTAGGCTATACTGCATTTCTACTGCAAATATACTCCACACCACTACTGCGTTAATGCTTCTTTGCTACTTCGATACTACTGCATTTTCTTGCGGGTTACTGCATCAGTTATTGAATGCACGGCTTTGGAGATACTTATATACTACCCTACCAAAGATATGTCACCCGTACCTCAATTATGTACATTGTGTACAGAGAGGTATCCATAATTTTAGTTTTACTATTACATAACAAATATGCAATCGACCATCATGTAAATTGTGCATGTGAGTAGTAGAGCACTGACCTACTTAGAGTAACCATTGAAATACTCCAAAACCAAATGTTTTTAATATGCAGCTCCTAAGTGAGAGGGATACATTTTTTTTTTACCAAGCAGTTGACATACAGGGGTAGGAGGGTGTTTTGACCCTCCGATTTGCAAGGAGGTTTGGTTGTTCCTAGACAACCATTGAAAGGGTTAGATATCATAACCAAACAGGCACATTGGCAAGACTGCCTGGGTAAGGTCAACCGAAGGAAACCACACCCAGAGATGAGAGAATGTTAATAAGTCTTCTTCGTAGAAAACGTTTCACGACATTTAGGAACTTGACTACAACATTGCACTAGAACAGAGCAAACCAAGTTTCTGTGCTTACCCTGTCTGTACAATCGCCATTTTTGGCAGAGATCCCCACCAGGAACCGTTTATTTCGTGGCAGATGGTACACCGGATATCTGGCATGGACACCAGCCAATACTGGGCATTGATATAATTCTCAGAATTTAAGGACGCGTAAGGGTTTTGAGAACAGCTGGTGATAGGTTTCAAGTGTATTTTCTATTTTCTGCGAACCTTACCATGGAAAGGAAACTTAACTTTTGTTAAGTTATAATGTAGAGAATATCTCTGGAATCCATGATCACCTATTTATTTTTAGCATGGAATGCAACTCCACGTACATCCAATGCAACAGTAGGCTGGTTATGTGCGAACCAGATCCAGACCCCCCCCCCCCCCCTCCATGGTTAGCTCATTCCAGAGATCAACACCTCATTACGAATGCATAGGATATCCTTAGAAATAAATAACTGGAGGGTAATTCTGCAAACAAAAATGATCTCATTCTATCTTTGCAAAGTATGGGACGCCATCACTGCACATCACTGCGCTACCAAACTTTTTGAATCCACGCACAGACGCGACAGGTGCGTCCTCCAATCCAGAGAATACTGTAAAACATTAAAATTCGGCTTTGATTTTTAATATGGTTCGTTTCTTCACTGGTAGTACAATTAGTAATTTTCATGAAAAAATCCTTTTAGAAGTTGAACCAAGAACCTTGGTGGATTAAATGATTTTCTGTATCACTTTACGCATTGCGTTAGGGGTTACACTTTTGGTAGGGGAGGATAGATAACGCATGGTCTGATTGTATGTCTGCGTTGACTTTCTATAACCGGTCCGTTTTCAAACAATAATTCAGAGACTCCATACACATGCACTTCCAAATCTTGTTACTCGCTTGGAATCTATTTAAAAATGCATTACAGTAAAATTAAAATGAATAATATATATATATATATATATATATATATATATATATATATATATATATATATATATATATATATTCATCTAATATGAATCTCTTAGATTAAAAAAATTCGCCAAAGCAACGAACAAAATATTGCAAGCTAGAAAGCTAATCTATCGCCATTTATTCTAATCGTTACAGTAAACAGAAACCTCATTCCGAGTGAATTAGTAGAAATAAAAACCACAGATTCCTCAGGCTTCAATTCACACTTTGCGTGCTCCGGGAACCTGTTTTTTATCTCCAGATACAAGTGAAATCCATTCATCGGGTAACCTGATGCGCATTTTATTTTTACAAAATAGAACCCGCGGTTAAACGCTAACCATCTCTCTGTGCGGATGAATGAACGCAAGCAGATTTTTTTGGTTAAAGGTATCATATTCAAGATTTTCTTTAAGGCTAATTTCCCTCGAGAAAATTAGCCAATTCCTCTCGCTTACGCAAGTACTACTGCTCTATCCGTCACTCCACTTTTAATCGATTATTTATGTCATTTCCAATTAAATGCTTAAGTTCTTATAATGTATGACCAGACTTGAAGATACAAATGTCAAAAGGAAACATCGACCTCAGGTACTTTATTCCAGGAGTCTTATAACTTCAAGGGCTGAATTAGGAAAGATAAGTAGTTCTACAAGGGTTTAAGATCATAATATGACTTTGGGGCATTTTTCAATCGGGCATATAGTACACTGGTACCTTTAAAGCCACATTTGCTTCAATGTCACATTATCCAATATGATGCTATATGTTCAAACCTGATGTTGGACAGACTCCCCAATCTTCTTAACACGCGACGGTCTAAGTAAGTCCTTTAGAAATATCAACCAGAGCTTTTCTTGCTGTAATACGATAATTATCGCGTTTTCCTGAACTCCCTGTCGTTCACGCTCTGGTCGTAATCGCATGATCGCCTAGAGATTGATACTGATAGGAAAGCACGGTACTATGTACAGCACTGGTAGTGAATTTTGATTAGGTCGCCACCTACGTTAGTCTCTATCTTATTGCAAACGGTTGCTTAAAAGACGTAACATCTGACAGAAGCTGACATTGCTGTCATTTTTACTTTGAGTTCCAGTCTAGTCCAAAACCCGGAGTACTAATCAAGCCAGTTGACTTGTACTTTATACAAGACAGTACTAACGTCAGTGCATTGGTGTATTGGGTCTGAAATTCATTTATCAAATTAGTATAGTGGGTGAGATGTGACTCGCATATGCATGTATTTATCGGCTTGATGTTGTCCTCTGCCGATTACTGTATTTTGAAAAGAAATATGCTATTTTTAAATTAAAATGCCTAATAAAAATAACAATGTCCATTTTTAAGGAAACGAAAGATATAATCAGCGTTTTGTCTTTCTTTCAACGTGTTTTGCATGCATGCCATTTCAACATGTTGGTATTTTATTTACCACACGGTAATACATGTAATGGTTTCAAAAGGATGGACGTAAAATACTCTATCGCTGCTGATTTCAATGGTGTACTCACCGGTCCCTGCGGAATGAACTCATATTTCCCATTGGGTAGTTCAATGGTGTACTCACCGGTCCCTGTGGATTTAACTCATATTTCCCTTTGGGTAGTTCAATGGTGTACTCACCGGTCCCTGTGGATTTAACTCATATTTCCCATTGGGTAGTTCAATGGTGTACTCACCGGTCCCTGTGGATTTAACTCATATTCCCATTGGGTAGTTCAATGGTGTACTCACCGGTCCCTGTGGAATGAACTCATATTTCCCATTGGGTAGTTCAATGGTGTACTCACCGGTCCCTGTGGATTTAACTCATATTCCCATTGGGTAGTTCAATGGTGTACTCACCGGTCCCTGTGGAATGAACTCATATTTCCCATTGGATAGTTCGGTGACGTCCTGGGGCAGTCCCAGGTCTCCCAGGAGTACCTTGTCCTTCAGCAACGCCAACCCAGCTCTTAGTGCAAACGACAGGAACAGGTTGCAGTGGATGGCGTTCCGGGGAGAATGCAGGCGTCTAAGATAGATTATAAATGTAATATATAATATATGTTACGACGTTATGTTAATATTGACTTTGGATGAGATCACCGCTGAAATGTACTAACCCGCAGCTGGGATAGTTGACCGACGTTAATTTAAGTCAATGATTGTATAATATAATATAATATAATATAATATAATATAATATAATATAATATAATATAATATAATATAATATAATATAATATAATATAATATAATATTAGGGAAAAGGCTAAATTTCCAAGTTAATCAGATGTTTACAAATAATCAACTATATTTTAAATTTAGAAATTAATAGCGTGCGTAGTCAAGTGTTCCCGGAAATGTTTGTCAAAAAAGCATGTTTCAGGGATCTTTATCGTAAATGGTTACCACTTTCAACTTTTCTTACAGCTTAATCCGTGAATGTCTTTTGTACAAAGTTAAAAATACCTTTCATTCAATGACCTCCATATGTTTACCTACCTGAAGAGTAGCATTATCACCAAGGCTAAGACGAGAGCCAGCAGTGACGTCCCATACCCGACACTGTACAACAGCTTTATGTTGTTGAGATGTTTCTGGAAAACAAGGAAACCAGCCATTGCCTTCCTTGTAGCAGTATGACATACGGTTTGTTTCACTGATAACGAAAAATCGGAACATTTACTTTGATATGAAACTACGTTCGACTTTGTTATTATTATTATTATTATTATTATTATTATTATTATTATTATTATTATTATTATTATTATCATCATTATTATTATTATCATTATTATTTATTTATTTATTTTTTATTTTATAGTAATGTGGTGTGCTGAGGTTGTGACTACTGAAACAAACAAACAAACAAACAAACAAACAAACAAGAAGTACACAAAAGAACTTAAACAGGTGTTGTCGCTCACTGTCGATCATTATCGTTACTGTTCGAAATACTGGTAGGAAAGAACTAAGGTAATTTAAGGCACAGGCAGTAACATGTCGAAGCTACGACAAGCTGTAAAGGGCACGAAATTCAAAGAAAAATACAGCGTGAACTCTGCAGTGCTGAAATGCGTTTGAAACCAAGTGACAAACAACACTGCTACAGAAGCAAAGGAAAGGGTTATGGTATAAACAAAAGTGGCAGAATCGATGATAGTTCTAAGAGTTCGCTTTTAAGTCATTAAGCGGGTTTATTAGTGGATAATGTATTAGAGTGCGATGCAACGTAACACATTAACCGAATTTTTCCTCTAAATGTTAGGCTATAGCAAGTCACCACCAGTTAACGACTACAATAAAAGGTTGACACTTGACCGTTTTTTCAAGGGTGCTCAAGGAATTTCCGTTCTTTCGGTAATTCCGCGTTCTCATATACGTACGCAGCTAGCGTTCCAAATATCTTAAGTGCTTCGTGATTGAGTTTTGATCTCAAACAGAGTTATAAATGCTCAATTATTCCCTCAAAGGTTATTTTGCTTTAAAACATTTACCCTAAAACTGTCGTCTTAGACTTTTGATGCCTTAATTCCCCAATGACAATATCCTACAGTGTACACTGAGCATGAGCGGCGTAACAGATAGGCGTCAGTCAAATACCTAGAAAAGTATTAATTGCAGCGGAGACCTTTGCATTTAGTCGTCGAGAAATTACTTGATTATACAAACATCATTGCATACGCACTCAGCAAAGAAAAAGGAATCAACAAAATTAGGTGTTAAAATTGATACAAAATGGAATGTTTGTCAGGTGATCATAGCAAGGGCTGATGTTGCCATTATGACATATTCTTCTGGTTAGCCTCAATAGACATACAAAATTAATAACGGCAGTGTGTGCCCCAGGAACACAAGGCTCAGAGTATGTACCAGAACTACAGTAGCTTGTATATAATGCGACTGTATACAAACATCGACCCTCTATCAAAAGGAGGTTGTTGGTCAACTGAAATGCATCGGGTCGTTTTAAAGAAAAGCTTCATGGGATGCCTACTAATATGTTTATATTGTACCCTGGTGTCATTTCATTGTGTATGCGTCATTCGGTATTTTATTCACTGTACCACCCATTTCAAATTTACTCAGGTACAGATTCAAACTTTAAACTTGTCAGTTATAAGGTTAGTTTTAAGACATCGTAATTGTTGCTAATAACCCCATTTGGGTATGCTTGACCAAACTGAGTAACTCTGCGTCTTTGTGCACTTCAAATAAGTTAAAGCTAAGGCAGGCAAATATTATCACGCCAGCACACTAAAGGTCTTCTGCAATGCTTATCAGTGTAAACATGTACAGCACACCACTGAACGCAGATATTAAAGGAAAAACATACATTGTATCCAGGGTGTTTAAAGGGGGGATAATTACTCGTATATGAGATTCCAATTTCCATAATAAATACACAGCGACACATAGAAATAAAATAGATTCCATTTTGCCACGGTTATCGCAATTATTCAGAAAATTTTGCATGTCATGGGACAATTTGGACCGTCACAGATGGCTACCCTTTATAACAATCTCTTATGAGATTATACCAAGAAAACGCACCTTCCTTTATAGAACATTCGACTAACTTTGAATGTCGGAACGGGTTCACTGACCACTGGAAATTATGAATAAATTTCCGTTTACCCCAGAAAAATTGAAGACGCAATTGCTTTCCCTTTTAGAATCGGAAATGTAGCATTTGAAACCAACTTAACCATACGTGAAACGTTCGTGGCAACGCCGGTATGTTCGTTTGGCCGTCTTATACTGCATACATGATTATTTTCCACAAAGGCTGCTTCATATTACATCATTGTAAACCTGGGCGTACGCTGTAGTCAACGCCTGAGGAATGATTCAGGATGTTTCCTGTTGTTTTATTAGAAGATACTCCCATCCATCTCATGGCGGATCTTCAAGACAGAAAACACAGTGTCCTGGCTTTTATTACCTAGGGGCCTCAGTAGCTCTCCCACTTTAAACATCTTTTATAACGATTCTCAGAAAATTAACAACGGAGAAGACCCTGATGATTTATCTTTAAACCAGTAATAGAGTGCATCGTGTCAGTGTTTGTTCTGTTTGTGAAGGGCCATCTGCTTACCACTATGGATCAGTGACCAGTGGGTTGCAAAATATATCAGTTATTGGCTGCCTTCTTCACTGTATGCGTTCTTGGGCACAAGTTCAGTCGTTATCGTTTATCTTTAAATATGGATGTTACAGTAAATCTATTAACGTTACTTGAAGCAGACTTCCAGACGAATGAGCAATAGGCATATGTTTTTATTCATTCAGGGAACCCGACCATGGAACCGGAGTATTTAACTATTCTTTTTTATTGATGTCACGAGCTGAGACCTGTATGTGTATGTGGGCAGGGGCGGATCCAGGCTTATTTGAAGGAGGGTCCGTGGATGCAAAGCCACCCCCCGTTTTTTGGCGTATTTTAGAGGGCGAACGACGCTTTTAGATACGGTTATAAACTATGATTTTAGCTAGTCAATATTCTAATTTCACGAGGAGATCGTTGGACCTCCCTCCCCCCCCCCCCCCCCCCCCCCCACTAAATCCGCCTCTGTGTGGGCTTAATCAATCCACCACATGCACGTACATGTAGGCGATCGTTTCGCTCAATATGGTCTAAGCGATCAAAATGTATTTTCATAAATAAAGTGCTTCAACTAAATCTTCATAATGCCAACAGATTATTGCAGTTATTTACGACAAGATGAAATGTCAAGGAAGTGTTAATGCACTCCTGGTACTGGTATGTACCGGTGTGAACTTTTCATTTTTTTTTTACCCTATATTTCGAGAAGACCCTTTCGGTTCTAATCAAATTAAAAAAAGTTCAAAAGATATATTTATCTCGTACATAGACATAAAACAATCTATACTCCCTCCGGCAGACTGAAAACCAAGGACTTTTGACTGAAAGGAAAGACGTGATCAAAAAAATCCCTACAGTTCTGAAAAATGAGATTTGCAAGCTCTGCCTTAATTCAAAAAGCCTGTTATTTCCTTGTCTGCACCACCCACTATGAATTGAAATAATTTCAGAGACACAAGTTACATATCATCCGCAATGGTAAATGCTTATATATTGATTTCCGTAGGCTGAGGTTGACCACGTGTAAGGTAAAATTACATCCATTCAGTAGCAGTTAGTCATATGAGACCTCTTGAAAACCACAACAAACGAATCAACGTAGCCCACAAAAATGTCGAAAGACTTTCTACTTTGCAATGCACGGTATTTTGTTATAAATACATATCTGGTAAAGTACCTGAATGGCGCGTAATTGAAGTCAGCAATATAAAGCAAAATCCCAATTCTGTACGCGTGTGTGGTTAACGATTCCACTTGATTCTAAGAGCTAGGATCATATGTGCTCTCTTTAACATACTGAAACGGCTTGCAGCTATCTAGAGGTTAAGAGAGAGCACATACCAGCCACACGAGGGCTAAAGGTAGGCGGGGAGATCGTTCACCCTCCCCTTAAAAACGTACGGTGAAGTTGTTTTGGAGATGAAACCAGTATGCCACCTTGGCACCTAGGGTTCAATGGTTGAATACGCCCATTTAAAAGCGATGTTTTTATGAGTTTGTTTTGATCAAATACACACCTGAGTACGTTATCTGAGTGGGTAGGAAACAGCCTGGATTTGTTCAAATGTTTAGTAACTGATTCAACTCGGCATTTTACAGTGTTGTTGCAATTACGATCGGCATTGCGTCTAATAGGCCGCCTCTTTAAGAGTTTAACTCTCTCTCTCACTCTCCCTCTGTATTTCTCTCTCTCTCTCTCTATCCATCTATCTTTCTGTGTGTGTGTGTGTGTGTGTGTCCCTTCCTCTCTCTCTCTCTGTTTGTCTTTGTCCCTTCCCCTCTCTCTCCCTCTGTATCTCCCTCTCTGTGTGTGTGTGTGTGTGTATCTGTGTCCCTTCCCTTCTCTCTCCCTCTGTATCTCCCTCTGTGTGTGTGTGTATGGGTGTGTGTGTGTGTGTGTGTGTCCCTTCCTGTTTCTCTCGCTCTCTCTCTCTCTCTCTCTCTCTCTCAGTCGGTTAATGAGATAAGCCATATGCCTTGTTTTGCGTCAGTAACGTGTTGTTTTGGGGTTAGCCACAGATTAGAAAAGAGATCACAGCCAATTAATTACAATAAGGACAATAATAACAACAATCCAGGACAACAACATTTCCTCTAGTCGCAATTAACCCGGTGAACATAAACGTTAATTCCCTAAGACAAATCCCCTTTCCTCTTTCTAATTAACTTTATCAAAATCCATGCTTTACAATTGTGTTTCTATTCCCACCGTAAATTCCCAGGAAAGCTTTGCGCTGTCGTTTTTTTTTTTTTTTTTGGCGTTATGTTACCATCACTTTGCATCAGTATTGGTGTCGTATATCTATTACCGTGACGTCAGCGATGTCTGCTAAAGAGCAGACGACATCCGGACGAGATGTCCCTCATCAGGTTACACACTTTGGTTAAGTAAATAAACAGGGTGATATCATTTCTCACGTGGAAGCTAGCACAGAGGGAGTAATGGCTTCATGCATCTAGAGTGTAAATGAATGGTATTTTAGTCTACCCTGTCACTTTACCACAACCAAACAAATTTACAAATACATCTTTACATAGACTTGAACGATTTTGGACCTTGTACAACCAATAAGTTCAGACACACACTAGAACATCCAGAAGATCGTACAATACGCTCAACATAGTGATCCTGTTTTTTAGGGCGCATCCCCATAGATTTTAGATCGATCTATCCTCGTGGGGAGTCTCACTAGATTACTGTCAACTAATCCGGCTTAAATGTCCGTCCCGCCTACTACAAGCTGTAAGGGGGTAATTAACTTTCGTGCCCGCTCGGCTAACATCTATTTAGCGTGAACACCCAGGGAGTTAGGTCAATCTAGTTGGATCGATCTAATCTCCGGGAATGGGGTCTAAGATTTAAAGGTTTCTCAACACAGAAGGGGGCAGCTTGTATCCGGCGGTGTTTAATTACCTTCATGAAAAGGGTTAGTTCCTGCACAGGGCTCAGGTCTGCCCGACATTGTGTATAGTTGGACCAAGTGTTTAATTACCTTCATGAAAAGGGTTAGTTCCTGCACAGGGCTAAGGTCTGCCCGACACTGAGTATAGTTGGACCAAGTGCCGTTGTAGACAGGGTGGTAGAACCAACTGCCATTCTGCAAGCACTCTCTGGAAGCGTTTTCTGGAAAGAGAGTGGTATGTAATTGAACGGAGCGTTCGATAGAATGGAATCGACCGGCCGACAGACATACAAACAGACAGAAATTAACCATGCAGCAATGGTCTGCTAGTTCAGTTTATCTACTATAGTTTCGCTATACTTGTACTCTCTACCCGGAGTGCTGATTGATAGTGTGCACATTTCCCCAAGGCGAACAGAGACATCTGTAAATGTCCAGTGAAATTTCCATCTGTGACCTTGTTAGAGGGCACTGTTCTATTGCATTCGAGCTTTTTAATATATATATACATTTTATTAATGTTTTTATTCATTTATTAACCTGTTCTATTCTATTCATTTATTAATCTATATTTTAATTGACATTGTTAAACTTATCCTATTTCTTGTTGTTCATTTAATCTGTATTCATGCATTACTTTACCTCTCACATCAAACATGTTGATATAGTTAGGACAGCTCTGTATAGTTGTGGTCCCAACAGGGGTGTTCGGCCAACAGAAAAGTCCATCCCACGTCCTATTGCAATAGGCACCTACAGATAAAAATCAGAATGTACTTGAGAGCAACCCAGAGCGCATTCAGAACAGCGGACTTATAAATCTGCGGATCAAATACGGCGACCCACTAAAAACTTTAGACACTGAATCAATTCCCCAAGAGGATTACGAAAGACGCATTCATGTGGGTTGGCATACATAAATTGGCCTGGGGAGGGGGGCAATTGTCAAGAACCAAGACATACCCGAATCTTAAGTCTCGGAGTAAGGTAAAACCTTAGGTCTCATTTGTTTTTTCAATCAGACTATGGGCTCATTCCCAATTAAACTATGGTCCCATTCCCAAAGACACCATCGGTCTATTTAGGCTGTGCAGGGACTCCCGCTGAATGCAATCTGTTTAACAGATTCACACTCTTCCCCCTGGTGTGAAGTAACATGCAGAAAATCTGGTGGTTATTCGAGTACGTTAGAAACAAGAGGGGAGGTGTCATTCATTTATGCTGATTGCACTCAGCGAGAGTCCCCGCAGAGTTAGATGAATCTACATTAATCGATCTAACTTTGTGAGGACTCTCGGTGTTTACAAACAGATTAACAGATGAGCACGTTTCCTCTTGGCCTTGATAAGAATATGGAAAGGCTCGTTATTATACACCAGCGTTGGAAGCAAGAGGAAGCGTCTTACTTTCTTAATGTCATTGCATTCAGCGAGAGTCCCCCCGGAGTTAGCTTAATGTACGTAGACAGATAGTCCCATTGTGAATGAGTCATATGCCTTGGAGACGCTTAAGTACTTAAAAGTTAAATGCGGTTGTTGACGTGAGCATGAAAAGCATTTTTACAAAAAATGCGAAATGAAATGTCAAATATACCTTCCGTAGGCGGAGGTTCAGATGCCATCTTTTCGTAGCACTCTTGTTCCTTTGCTTGGAGAAGCTCAAATTGCTTCGCTCTCGGTATGAGCACCACATTCTTAAAACATAATGAAAAATATGTAAGATGCATAAATGTACAAAATGCCTGCGTTATGTCCAATGTAATCTTATATTGCACTTGTATATATATTGCCTTCATCTTCAATTTCACAATACTAAGCAAAAAATAGAGAACTGACTTAATGTCTGTTTTACTATCTATTGATCAAGACTAAATTATTTTGACATATGGTTTTAAAACCTACATACAGCAACCATGGGAGGGGACTAGATTGACCAATTATATGTTTTAGAACGATTCAAAAATGATCCCTGCACGTTGTTAAAGTCCTCCATATTTAAATGTTCGGTATAGTTGTGGTCCCTCAGTTATACAAATGCTAAATACTTCTGTAGATCTTGGGATTTGGAAAGTCCTAACATACATGTGTACACACACTTCCATGCAGGTCGGGTATAGCGCACGACGTGAGTTAGAGCAATCTAAAAGACCAGTCTCTCACTGGGTGGTAATTAATTATATTCCACCATCCTGGTATCTAAGCATTATATAAACGCCCTGTTAAATTAAAGCGACTACGAAAGTGCACGTTAAGTCTCTTAACATCTATAACTGTAAGTCACCTAGGTACATCAACAGCAATTTATCTCAGTACTTGAAGGTAAACGATAGCGTTGAAATTAGCCTGAATATCAAAAGGCACGTTGTATGTCAATTTTGACAAAATATGCACTAAAGGTTATTTATAACGTGGTATTCAAACTAAGAAAAACAGGCTGACATGCCTGCGTCTAAGAGTATAGATATCTAGATGTTTTCACATACAGTAAAAAATTGACGATGGCCAAAGTACATGTATCAGTGTTTTTGTTTTAGATCCGTGTCCTTTCTGAGGTCGAAGTCCTTCTGGGTCAGCTTGTTTATTCTATAGGCAATATACATCACACATTCTGACTGCAATTTGAAAGAAAACTGAAATGTCATCCGTCTTGTTCTTTTTTAATAAGTGATAATTAATACATGTAATTAATACATTAATACATGATCGTTACCTGTAATTTTCATTTAACCCGTCACTGTTTAAATGTAAGGTTTGTAGCGATTTGGGGTGAGTGCAGAAAAATCACCGACCAGACCAGGAATCGAACCCGGAACCCCTCGCTTACAGGGCGAGTGCTCTTACCTACTGAGCTACCCGGCCGGTTCTACCTGCCCCTGGCACTACAGACACGAATGTAAACACCCCCTCACCCCCTACCCCCCAACCCCCCATGAGCCTGACTGTCCAATGATCCTGGATACACTAGTATCTGTGGTGGCAGGTATTGACTACCCTCTACAATGGTGGCAGATTCTACAGGGAAAAACGGTAAAACACACAGAGCCAAATGACTGTATATTTATCTAGAGATATATCTGTGGATATCTGTGAAATATCAATCTGTCGCCCTGGTTGAGGGGGGTAGGTATACACACTTTAAAAGTACACTACCGGATATAAGCTGTGACAGATTAACTCATAAACCTGACAAATGCTGCAGCCATAAAAACAATATATAACATCTACGAATTGTGTAGATAGTTCAGTTGTACATTTTAGTGGTGCTTCGCGTTTCGCTGCGGTTGAAATAATTACCAACACATGTTGGCATAAGACTTTGCCCATTTATTAGTTAATGTTAGCCTAGTAAAGAAAGAGTATTTGGTAACATGCTTTACTATGCGTGCTCAAGGACAAAAACATTCAATTAGATCCGTGAAAGTTTCTAAATTATCCCCTATGCCTGACGTGCAAGCTCATTACAAGGAGTAATCTGATATACCAATCGATTTTTTTGCTTTTGCATGTTACCGAGTAATGGGGATATTTAATTATTTTTTGTTTGGATTAAACTATATTGGAGCAAGGTCAATGGTTATGAAACCTTCAGAATCAATGTGGGCTTATCTTGTCTTCATCAGCGTCTGTGAAGAAGATGTATCAGTGCAGATCTGATCTCCGGAAAAAGGCGGAACACGCATCCCCTTATTAAGATCCCATTATCTTAGAAGGTTTTATCATTACTTAGTAATTGGTTAGTTGGCTTTTAAGAGGTTTCAGTTAGATGGAATGATCAGGGAAACCACACGGAACTGATTTCGTATAATATTCACTTACTGAATGCAGTGTACTAAAAAAACGTTTTATTCAATGTTTTCGGAGTCCAACTTATATCTATTTGTAAAAATACTATAAAAGAACACTGTTACGTGTACCCTTCTTAATGCCGAACCTTCTGAGGCAACTCCACGCTTAGTGTTATTGGATTTTACTCAACAAATTTCCAGCAGGCGTGGTTATGAGGTCATAACATCTGTCTGTAATAGGTTTTGTCTGAAAAAGTTTTGGCACATTTTGCAAATGACAACTTCTTGCTCTCCTGCTGTTTGACTGAAAGTGTGTTAACCAATACGCGTATCTAAAAAGGGAAAACTGAGAACCTCATAAACACTTTTTTACTTCTTATTGAAATTATGCGTTTTGAATTGCTCCTTTTACGGTTTGCTGTGGAAGGATGTATCCCCCTTGAGTTTGACTATCATGGTAAATAACATATTGTTAATAACTACAGTGAAAATCTCGATCATCAGATACACACGTGTATATTTCACAATGGAACAGTTAGCAGCCACTCTCTGTGCACTCGAAGTGAAACAGGAATGTCTCGTTTTTGCAGGAAGTACGAAGTACCATCAGATAAGAAGCACGTCACTGATCCTATTCCAAGTCCAACATTATTTTCATTTCAAGTATGTCTGTACTTATGATAAAACATCGTCACCATTTAGATCCAAATTTATTGAAGACCTGTGCCGGGGCCAAATTGCAGTGGAGAGGCATAAAATACATCGATTAAACAGCCTTTCGCGTCTATCTCATGGGCAATAAAATCTTTCGTAACTGTTTAATCCATAAGCAATAAATATCTTGAAAGCTGAATAAATAATAACGAGCATATTGCTATTTACCATGCGGTCTTTTTCCAGTTTTACTAGAAATTCAACGCAATTACCAACGGCTTTATCCAAATGAGATTGACTTGCTTTTGACCTGGCATTCATGATCAAGTATTTGTTTGAACTGGTGGTCATATGTAGAAGAACGGGTTCGAAACAGGAAGGGATCAAGTACTATTATTTTAACAAAAATCGATGTGATTAAGTTATTGTGAAAACTAGTAGCCGTCTTTGCCTTTGAAAGTGCGTCTTATCAGATTTGGGGTTGTTACAATTTTTTCTTCGAAAAAGTATATTAAAAACACAGTTGGGCGACGCCACATCATTACATTTATCAATACTTTATACAAGAGTGTACGATCACCAAGCCTTCCATATGGCCGATGGTTAAAGGAAAGATTGTCTCTCACATAAGCACCGGCAGAACAGCTGAACGGCGACTGCTTCCTAAAAAAAAACGTTCTACTAAAGTCACATTATAATGGGAAATTCGTCACGCTACCACGGTGTAGCTTTACATATACATGTACATACATGTAGGCCTATATACGCGAGCTAAACACAATTGTGATGTGACTGTTTTTGCGTCAGCGAGAGTTGCATGCTGAATCGAATACGCTAGTTTTGAGACACTCTGTGGCATGGTGTTTGCAAATAATAAAGAAATATTCACGAAATCACGAGCGGATCTGATGTGATACCAAAGTGAAATGAAGCCATCATCCTTTGTTACTTGTAGCTACTTTATACACCACATGGCTGTCAGACTAAAATGCCAATTTTCTGAAACATTGAAACAACTTGAGTTGCATTCTTATGGAAAAAGCTAAACAGCATCTTTTTAATCCAATGCCTAGGTCAACACGGCTGTTTATTCCGGTTCGCAAGGTTCACTTTATAGAAGCCATCTACGAAGCATTATAGCGCGAAAAAACAAGTATCACACTGGTGGCAGCGGGATGGGATAATAAACGTCGTTCTCCGAAAAAAAAAAGAATGTATATAGATTACAAACGCCCCAGCGACATCTTGTAAATACAACACATGCTGTGGTGGCATTAAATCTTGGCGTATGTAAAATAAAAATGATGTTGGTATTCAGTTCAGCTAATAGTAATGATATTAACACAGTTACTCTATGATTACCCAATTACGCTGTTCACACGTTACCGCGGGATACGCAGCCTAGATCTTTCTAATTCATATAACTCCACGTCATGCAATGACAGATTACTCTATTGAAAGGCAAATTGAATTCTTATAAAATAATTTTCTTCACGGCGACCTGCGTGTGAAATTATGACCAGAATCAGCAGAGTATAGGGACTATTCAGCTTCTATTACAAGAACACAGAGTTATCTAATGAACAGTAAAGGCAAAAAATAATTCGTGAAAATAGCATCAGCTTTGAAGGGATTGGAGACAGATCACTGTCACCCTATAGAGCGAATCTGAATGTTGCTTTTTCTGTAATTTGATTTTTATGTCCGATTATATTTTCGGATTTTCAAATATGAAACGGATTGTTAGTAAACTTCCTCTTTTACAATCGAGTTATCAATTTTTCCGTCTGACGCTTCCTTGTTTCAAAGAAAAGAGGATTCCGTGTTTAAAAATAATATATTTTAAAGAAAGGATATTAATCACAAAAAATCCAATTTTTCTTAAATTTACATAAGGGTGTTTCCGGAGTTTCACTAAATGACGTCACTGATATATCCGGTTTAAGAGGTCACAGCAGTGACATATCCTACGGCACGAAACGCAAAGACGTATGCATGTCAATCCACCTGTAAGATAGTAGCCTTTTCTTGGCACAGGCGAAAAGGATAAACAGTTTTAATAACATTTGTCATAATATGCATACACTGCGTCGTAAACATCCTGTGAAACATTGTAATTAGTGAGAAGAAACAGTGGTTAATGAGCACCTTGTTAGCACCTGTCTTCATCAGCCCCTATCTTTTCCTGTAAGTATAGGGCAGCGCCTCGAGAGGAATTGAGAACATTGGCCAGCTATTTAATCCGGCTGAAAGAATTAAGTCAGGTTTTACGAGAATATTGACACGGTTTTTTTTCCCGATGCCTGTTGTAATACTTGAAATTATTTTCCAATATTTTGTTCGTGTTATGTGGAAAACAACCCTTTCTTAAAATTAAAATCAAAAAGTGAAATAAGCATTCCACAAGCCAGCCCTTGTTATCATATGTTTCATCATAAGTGATTTCTTAATTTTGTTATCTGGTTCAAATTATTTTGGAAAATTCGAGTTCAGTACAGCTCGTCGCAATTTGCTGTAATCAATGTCGATTTTGGAGCTCCGTTTATATAATTGGGATGAATTTGACAACCAGGCACCTGCAACACCGGTTCCTACACCTGGAGGTCACAATGCTTCTAAGATCGAGCAACCGCCGTGTCCTCTTCCTGCATGGTAAGGGATTTCAGCTTTTAGATCATCCTTCTGGTATGACGAAGAACAATGAGTTTCAGCACGCTGCCAGACACCCTCCTCCAACAACAGCACTTTTATTATTTCCTTTTTATTAGTTCAATTCGCGGTTTCAGACAGGTGTTTGGTCTGTACATGTGGGCGTTAAATGATCGAAAGAAATATAGTGCTGAAGTGTGTTCTAGAACAGCGCCAGGCAAGAACTATACTAATACATTGATTGGTAGACTGCACTGCGATGGACACATGAATCACACGTTTAAAAGTACTCACATGGTAATCTATGACAGCTCTATATGTACCGGTAGTTGATGGACTTCATCACCCAAAGTGCTTAAGGTTATATACTCTGATTGCCCATAGAAAAGGCAGTGATAGAGAGTTAAGCACTTATTCATCAAACTCGAGAATTATTATTATTACTAATATTATAAGTTTTATTATTATTGATCTCTGTCTACTACTGAGACGTCCCCGACCAGGTCAGTTTGACATTAGGTTTGCTATGCGAGCTATCTAGTTTACACGTAGTTCCCATCGCGACATTTGACACTTTGGCTTGCATGGAGTCATTACTTTAATTCTCCGAGAGAGAAATGTTCTGTGAATATATTTTCATATACATGTATCAATGGGTAGTGATACCGTTTTGATTTTAGAACTGGGACTTAATATTGAGGGTAACCTATCTGCAATTTTCCTGACAAATCGAATTTTCCTCAGAAATTAAAGCTCACATATCATTGTTCAAACAGTCCTAGCACTCGGATTTGATGCTTTATATCATGACTAATTAAATAATTTAGTTATATATGACTGGCCAATGGCTTAGACCGCCGTGTACTCCTTTACATTCCAGGAAAAAATGGTGACATTAAAAAACTTTTGATAAGATGGATTCCTTTTACTCTGAATTGGCAAAGACATGTACATATGGCGTGTTGCAGAACATGTGGTCGTAGATAGTATTATGACACTGGAATATATTCAAAACTGGGTAGTGTATACCTTTAAACTTCTACATAAGAATCAAATGTACCATGCAAATTATAGCTTGTGCGAATTAGGGAGATACGCACAGGTCTATGTTCCTGAAATTGGTGAAATAGATCAATACAAACTGTACACTCTACACCGTGTGGTCATCACCTACCTCGTGTACATGTGGCAAGTCTTGCTCTGGCTCAGTTTGACCGATCACCGATGCCCAGTGAAGCAGAAGGCCGACAGCTAAATAGGGGGTTCTTCTGAAACACATCTCAGAGTTTTCGAGTTGTTTTCTGTATAATGCTTCAGCAGTCACTAACTACACGGGGCGTGCTTTCGAACCCTCTTTTAAATTCCATTTCAGTTAAGTAGCTAGCAGTCCATGAGCGCCAGATCGTCTCACTTGTGTCATGACCCTACACACCATTGCTTTTTGTGACACTGTTACATTTATCGCGGCCCAAGTGCCTTTGACGTGTTTAAAAGACCAAAGCAAACCAGGCCTATCTTAAAATATCAATTTCTTGAACCGTTGTGTCTCAAACCGACAGCTATTGTAACAGTATCGCCATCTCCAGTTGAAGCTGTTCACCTTCCATAGATAAAGTCACAAGGTACTGCGTACATATGGCCTTTTATAAAACCTGTTGTTTAGTTTGTGTCACGTCCAATCCTTGTACTGCTGTTGTCTAACTGCAATTATACATTTGCACACACAGTACGCGAATAAACGTTTTTGGTATAATTCGCAACCAAATCATCTACATATCTGCAACAGGCATAAGAACTTCTTCACGATGTTTTTCAGAGTAAACCCGATAGTTGCAATTTTCTGAGCAGCTACTTATAACTACAAGCAGCAACTGAACACGTCTATTGGATACGTCGCTGTCGAATGCTTACGAAACCGCGGTTAACGGCATTCAGATTTTCTGCTTCGCCAGATGAAATGGCAACTGTTTATTATTTAAATAGCCGTTTCTCGTACTGCAACTAGCTGTCGTTTAAGCACCTGTTTCACCATCGGCAATCGGGGAATGTTTGAATAGATGCAGCTTATTCGGTTTCAGTGCGTTGTGAGCTGATTGGAGCCGTGTGTGCGGAGGAGCTTCCCAGTGGCTGCCGTGATTGTGGTAGCAGGCGTCACCTGGAGGGTGTCAAATGAATACAGCAAATCCTTGAATCATATATTAAGTTCCAGTTTCACTGAGGGCCATGTGTTAGATAAGTGCGTGCACTTAGCACGTTTTACCCTCTAAAAATAAAGTTCATTATTATTATTATTATTATTATTATGTTCCAGGGCCACCGACTCCTTTACATCTGCGCGTATATGACGTTGGCCTTACATCCAAGGTGTCTTCACAAGCCGTTAAAAATTCGATTTTTAGATCTGTTTGGTGGCAATTGCATATCGTGTGACAGCTAATTGAGTGTCCTAAGGAATAACAAAATGAGTGTGATATTTTGGCATATTGTATATCTGCTAATATATCACTGGGTATCTTGAACTTGACCTCCAACCGCTAATGTAATCCTGGTCGTTTCAGTCATCATATTATCCTCACCATAAAAAAATACAAAACTGTGACCGGTTTTTGTTGCGCCCGAAACGAGAAGGCACTACTGTCCAGTATAGTGAAAATTCTGCAGTTATCTTTAATCCTATGCAGCCCTGGGTTGTTGTCTCTAAATACGATCCGATCGTTGTCGGTCTTGAACTCTTGATGAGGTAAGTAGAAATCGTTTCAAAACGACATTAAGGACTAGATGAATGCATCAGAATTGACAAAACTAGAATTACGTTCGTCTTTGAGCAAAACATCACTTGGTGATTCGATCGTTGTTCCTATTCAATGCAGATATTTCCTTATTTATAAAGATTTCTAGCGCTTTCTCAAATAGACGCCATAAGCAAATCCAATTACCTTTTCATATTAGACAATCCAGTCCACATTTTACTTTGGGACTTTTTAGGAAACCTATTTAAAACCTAAAGACAAGCAGAATTATTTTTCTACCGAACTACATTTAATTTCCTTCCAGTCCTATGGATATATTTATGACGTATTTGAAGTTTGCGTCATAGTATATTGATTGCTATCAAACATCAGTGCAATATCATGCGTATGTACAGCACATAACGTTTCCGAGTCTGTTATTGCTGTTCTCTTTACTTTTAATAAACAAAGCTTTGTTCTCAATGACTGCAGCTTTTCCCCGGGAGTGGTACTTTTTCAACGTCATACCGTGCACTAGCTTGGACATTGACATCACTAACAATTTCACTTATATCATGCGCTGCGTTCCCAATTGGTGGTAAATAAATCACATCCCAAGGAAGCAGATTATTCTCATTAGCAACTCATTGAGAGTGGATTTTACCAGGCGTCATCACCAGAACTTACTGACTGAGATGATTGTCACCACTGGCTAACTGTAATCTCTGTTCTGATAATAAAGCCGAGATTATCCGACGACCGATTTCACGCGTACACTATAACACTGCAACGTGAAAATGATCGGCATTGTCCATAGATTTGTGTGCTGTTTGAAGATATCTCCACTTTCTTGGTCTAAACAAGCTGTTGCGAATACAAAAACATAATTTTCCGGTGGAGGTATGAACATTTATTTACACACGTCTTGACACAAACTGATGACGGTGAACTGAAATAATTGAAACAAATAAAACAAATGAAAGTAACAGAATAAACAAATATAAATTTCAACTTAATACAAATATCACAATAAAGAAATTACAATAAAACACATATATAAAATAACTAAATACATACATAACAATGCTGCCTCCACTCATTCGCGTACAGTACTAGGCGTGTTCCAACCATGACAATACATGGTGACGTTTTATTTCCACTCAACAGAACACCAATCATCCAACATATGAGGGCGCCACTCACACCAAGACGAGACAACACAAAGTAAACATGACAAACAACACAAACAAACGAAACAAAAATTGCCGACGACACTGTCGGCAACACAAGCATTAATTGACATTGTAGTTACCGTTTTTTCCAGCCATTTAGTCATTTTCTGCACATTTTGGTCACTTCATGGGTTAACAAGAGAAACTTAACCTATCAGACGAACACTGACGTTATTTGTACATGTGGAAGTAAAAAAAAAAAAAGTCGGCGGCCTATTGTTATGCTTATTTCAGCATGCCAGGCACCCTTCAAGCACACGGGGGATATCTAATGAAAACATAGTAAACTGTCCTAAAATTAAAGTTATTATGTATTATTGTAGAAAAACGGCTACGGATTTTCAAAATATTGCATTTCTTCACCACACCTCAGAGCAATGTGGGCCATGATTGCGTAACAGATAACCGGACATCGCGTGCAGATCTTACCTGTGCGTGCCTATAACGACTGTGCCGCATCAGGCCTAATTGGGATTTAATCTGACTAACGGCGACGATGAGCCCTCTACCACGAAGCAGGCAATTCAACAACTGGGGGCGGTTGTCCGGAAAGAGCTTAGGAATTGTTTTGGCATAACCTTGAATTCCTTAACGGTGATATATTTTGCTTAAAAACAAATTAGTAAAATAAGTCCAGTAAAAGAGAAAAATGTCTGTTGTTATAAAACAAATGACATCTTTTTATCGCTATAAATCAAGCACAGTACTTGTCTTTATTAAGTGCCCCTCTACAAATTTATTGGCCCTTTTTGTTCTCGGATATATCTTGGTTCAAAGTCAAAAGTGCTCTCGTCCTAAAAGAACCTTGCATTCTCACAAGAAGTCAAACATTAGACTGTGGGCTGGAAAATCACTTTTATTGATTCTTTTGATCCGCACTTTACACCTCAATCATTTCTTCAACACCTGCTCAGAGTAGAGATAAAACGTCTTTGTTTAGTGATGGCGCATCCTTGGTCTGACTTCATTTCTCTCGGCAATAAGCCTTACTGTGGCATCACAAATGTCCTTTTATCAACTTATATAACTGTCAGTCGGTTTTAATATCAGGCATTTCATCGTGGGACTGCCACAGTGATCACCTACTCAACTTGCGTTCTTCCTCGGGGGGGGGGGGGGGGGGGGGAGTGGGCCCTCAAGCCGCTGAAGATTGGTGGACTCCCAAGACGCTCAAAGAGGTTGTATTCACATGCCGATGGTCCATTGAGCAGATCGATAGACAATTTAAACATTTGGCCCCTTTTCACAGTGAACAATTACTATACAGTGCTATATGTGCAAGGAGTGCATACATGTCTTGGCTTTTTTTCGTCCCAAACCTGTTGTCGTGTGTTAACAAAATCGGGACATAAGTAAGTCCTATCAGCATCGTCATACAAGTAAGTCCTATCAGCACCGTCATATTTGTAGTAGTTACAGTACCACACGAGTCGCCCCCTGTTATGTAGCCGATCAAATAACATGTTTTTCTTTTTTTATGAAATTGTCTTCTGTGTGCAATTGTCAGATGAAAGCTTAGGTACGTGTTTGAAGTTACAACATGTACGTACGCATATCATTTTATATGTACTGTGTGTAAAATAGACAAAATGCTCAATGTGCTTTCGGCTTGGAAGTTCACCCCTTGTAATTAAAAATGTCTATGTACTCCGTCTCTATATATAGCCATCGGATATTGTTTGCATAAGATAAAACAAAGCATTTTAGTATATCATATCATATTGTTAGTTTGACCACTGATTCGTAGAGTTTTGGTTCAAAACCAGACGCTGCTTGTTAACTTAGCTTTATTTTTATTTCACTTTATATTGCGGGTACGCCAGCTGTTCATCTTTCATAATTCCTTTTTTATTTAATTCGAAGTTTTGAGATTGAGTGTTTAAATTTTATAAATAAGAATATTCCATGCAAAATTGACCATTGCATTTCAAATTTAACACTTCATGTCACTTCATGTCACTTCATGTAATTCATTAGCAGACGACCAAGGTCGGATGCGGTTAATTTCCCTTCCACCATGATCACCTAAGAGAAGAACACGTCTGGACTCAGGACGTGATCCGAACCAGCTCAAATTAAGCGCTGACGTTGATAATAATTCATTGAGAAATATATTTGACAGATCTGTATTGTTATTTTTGATGAAAATCAAATTGGTATAGTGGAACTGCAAATTATTTATGTTTCTTCTACAACGCAAACACGCATCCTTTGTACATGTAATGTAATATGTCACACAAATAGAAATTAAAGCCACAAGATTGCGATTGCTTTGGAGAAGTAGATATCACACATTCTTATGCCTTTCAATCTCCTCCAGGATTGCACGTATACTTTAACTATGTGAAGCAATTAAGAACTAATTAGATCTTGACAAAGGAACGATAGAGTACATGTACGTGTCTGTTTCTCGGCCTCTGAACCAGTTGTCATGTACAATTATCTGAGTTTAATCTAATTTTATTACACAACAGTAGTACACGTACTAGTGTCTTTAACGTACGTTGAAGGTGAGACAAACAGACCGGTTCGTAGATAGAGGGCACGCTATGCACATTGGTTTAAGGAGGTCATCAAACAAAACGACAAACTTATAAAGAACGCACTATTGATAAAACGAATACTCGCCCTTGTAGTTTCACTAAGAGATGTTCAGGGATGACGGAACAGTTAGACATATCAGGCGACCTCCACTGATAAATCTGTGATCTCCAAGAATTCCTATGACAGGTAGGTGCCATTGTTACCCATCTTAGGAGCGGGGCACTAAAATAAAAGGCAACACGTATCTTACGAATAATCTGCAGAGATTTAGAACGTATACGGATTCTTTTCTATGATACCTTACAAACCGTTACATCAGTTTGTTGACACATGCAAACCGTGCGTAATAATACATGGATCGTGCAACACTGTGCTACTATTTCATCTCTGTAAATAATGGTATTTCCCAAAATTATAAGAGCGCAGTTTTTGGTTCTAAGTGTCGATTTGGAGTATACCGCTAATTGTGTTTTGTGACGTTCCCATGCACAAATTAACTAACGTGAATTCTTGGTTTGACACGCAGACAAGGTGGAGCGTTTATCTCTGTTTTATTGCATGGACAGATTCTTATGTCGATATTTATCTGGACAGTGGCGCAGATTATTTTCTTTTTGCCGCCACCCAGTGCAAGAATAATACTGTCAATTCTGATAGGCAGGTTTGGTCAAGCACGCTTTAATTTTTGACTTTCTCGCTATACCATCTGTCATAGATAGAGACGGATTAAGAGTCAGCCAGAAGCACTTTAGTGAATAGTTGAGAAGCATGTTATCATTGTGGTATAATAATCCCGGGTAATTAATTTTGAAGCTGTGCTAAATCTGTAGTAACTTGTGGTTGTTTAAAAAAACAAGTAGATAACAATTTATAAGCGAATGGTGAACTTTTGTTTTTTGAATTGATTCCAGGTTTTATTTTCTAAAAAGTGAATGATGTAAAAATATGAAAAGTTATTATTGAGGACTATTCTTTGGATTAACGTTGCCGTGCAACCTGAAGTGACTTGAGTCACGAAACTGCTAGAACAAATCTTAGGCGTTAAAATGTGGTTGTATGGTGCCACGGCAATCATAAAAGAGCCGTTTGCTCTACCCACTTTTATCAATGTCAGCTAATGGAACACTTCAATTGGATGAGAGACCATGAGCATTTCATTTAAAAAGTTAAAGACTGGTCTTAGTATTAGGCGGAGCAGTGCTTGTATAGGTCTCGTTTTCAACCCTGACGTGTACATTACAGGGCCGATTGTGTTAAATTGATTCAATGTACTACTTAACTTGCCTTAGGCAGTTTAAACTTTTCAAAATGTCTATTACTTATGATGTGATTCACAAAGAAGAGACAATATTTCCTAAAACCCAAAACTGCTTATGTTTTCATGGCGTATATAATTGATAATCTTGAAAGATATATGTAGTGCATCAGCAGTGGCCAAGTTTATACGGTCAGTTATGCTAATGTAGCAAATGCATATTTTACATAATACTATATTCAGTATTATATTCAGTGTTGTACTATTGCGAGCTATATGTCTGAAGTAGTTAGCTTATATGTGTTTTGGTATTATAATGATCTAAAGTAGTTATACTTATTTCAGCTTATGTGCAAATGTATGTAAAACTGTAGTTTACAGATCTTGTATAATGTAGCTGTACACATTTTTTAAAATACTCAATGAATTATTATTATTATTATTATTATTATTATTATTATTATTATTATATAATGTTCATAGCACTGAATAAGACTTTTGTCTTTTAAGCTGCTTCTTAACCCCAAATTTAATCTTGGCTGACCATGTTGAATTCTTTCAAGCAAAATCGCGTTCCAGACTTTTCTATCACCGACACTTAAAAAGAATCCACAATTCCTTATACTGGTGCCGTGAATCAGGTGTACCAGTCATTCAGTAGACCCAGTGTAGAGTGCCCGCTTCTGTCTGAAGACATGGGGGAACTGCTGAGCGAGGAAACACTCAGATGACGACCATATAAGTATCTTGATTCATAGCTAAGACTAAACCCAATAAAGCAGAGGGCTAGAAAATCTCGTAGGAAAGACAGGCAAAGTACATCAAATACTTTCAAAATACAAGGATGCATAATTTTTATTAGTGCATAAATTAATTTACATAGTTATAATTCTTAAAATTGATTCGCACTTCTTTCGTTCTTCTATTGTCATTTCATAGTTTTCATTCCTATTATTTACATAACAACATATGCCGAAAACTATAAAGGCACTATGAAGGTGATAGGTCACTGCGTCCCGTACAAAAGGCACCTTTAGGTCTCTATAGAAGCACGGCAAGTTTGAAGGGTTAATGCAAACGCCCGTTACCAACAACACTCGTCTATGGTGCTGGTATCTGATGACAAATGCAGATCGGGCGTACAAAGAGTCGCCTGAAAATTTTTCAACTCTTTTCTTGTCATGCCTCATGGTTCTTTTATAGCTTAATCGGCACTTAGGCCAGTCATTTCCTACAGCAAGCAGTTTAATCAATGAACCCCAGCTAGCGCAAATATTGCCGTTCAGTAATATTTGAAGCCCACAGTTTATATGTGCAAAGAGAGAGACAAGGCACATTGCAACTTGGTCTAATTCTTTTTTAATATCGTTGAGTTTGTTCGCCCTTCCCTCTTAGTCACATAGCAGTGACGTATTAGTTTTAAATAATTTACCTTTATGTATTCATTTATTAATTTATTTTTCTTAGATCTATTGGTACCGGACTGTAGTTCACAATCTTGTCGCCCATTTCCATGATAACATATTCTGACATGTTATACGATTTTGTTTAACACTTGGCTACTAATGTGCATGCAGAGCCTAGGGGTTGTGAATAAAGCAACAGAACGGAGGTTGTGCTCTGTTTATTTTACAGCAGTTATATTAAGATAAGTATTTCACATATATAGATGAAATATGAAAAAAGTTATTTTGTCAAATGTAGAGCTATGGATATCAATGCCCCCCCCCCCCTTAAACACAATAAATGCACTTGTATATTCTACCTGCTTGTATCGATTGTATCGATGTGAATAAGTTAGTTAGTTAGTTAGTTAGTTAGAGGAGATTTAGGATTATAAAAAACACCGTTATGTATTTTAGATCCATTCAAGGGGCTAGTACAAAACGTAGGCATTACCCGCCCTCCCCCACTATGAAAGTGTTATGCTACTGCGTCCCGTGCAAAGACACCATTGAATTCTCTGTAAAAGCATGGCAAGTTTGCATCGGTAATGCAAACGTCCGTAACCAACAACACTCATATATAAGCTGGTATATGTTTACATTTCAGATCTGGCAAACAAAGAAAAAAGCTTGTAAAAAGCTATCAAATCTCTTCTTGTCATACCTCGTGTTTTTTTAATAGCTTAATCGGCACTTAGGCTAAACAGTCCCTACAGCATGCTTGGTAAACAATGTAAGTGGTTTGATCAATAACCACTGCTAACACAAATATTGATATCCAGTAATGTTTGAAGCCGACGGACTGTACGTAAAACAGACAGATAATTCACATTACAAGTCAGCATCATTTCATTAAACATCATTGGGATTGTTTGCGCTTCCTCCTTAGACTTAGTTTTAGATAACGTTTATTTATTTATTTATTTATTTATTTATTTTTTCTCATATTTATTGGTACCGGACTTTAGTTCACAATCTTGTCGTCAACCTTACCCATTTCCATGATTACATGTTCTGATATATTTTACATTAAAAACTGATCACTATCTTATACCACTTAACCAGTACAAAGCAGCGAATTTCACGATTTTGTTTAACATATATATGGCTACCCAGGAAGGGGGGTTCGCAGTTGCGAAGCCGACTCCCCCCCCCCCTCCCACCACACACACACACACACACACACACACACACACACACACTTGGCGTGGGGTTCGGAGGTAGATGGCGCACGGTGCCATTTGGTACGGTTTAGAACCATAATTCAGCCAGGCAAATTTCTAATTTCTAAAAAGTTCCTCGCGAATGTATGAACACCCTGAAAATTTTCAAAGTATATATACCATAAATATATCAGCTGAAATGTTTCAAATAAATGTATGCACGATTCCCTTACTTCCGTCCATCAAAACGATTTGAGGAAATCGAAAAGTTCAATTTCAATTTAGAAATACACTCTAAAATAATCCAAAAATCACTCTTGAATGAGTCGTCCTCAAAGACGGTGATGTACATGCGCTATGTTTTTCTTTTCTTTTTTTCTTCAGATAAGTGGAAAGGAATGAGAAGAGTTGATAAATAATTGATGCTAAAGTACAGCAATGAGACCTTCAGTTATGTAGAATGACAGGCACTTGTCTTGTTTTTGTTTATTTTATAATGACGATATTAAGGTTGGTATAAGGAGAATGCCCACCATCTTCTCGGAAAAAAATAGTTGCTAACGTGTGAAAAGAAACCACATGATCTATTTTAAACAATGAAGATGTTCTAACCAATCAAAACTCGCGTTTTTGTTGTCGTCACCGGGGCATGATCAAAGAAGGAGAATGCTCCAATGTTATGATCGGTTGATCGTTAGGTAACAGTGATAAATGCATTTAAGATGAAGGCAGTCAACAGTGTTATAAGACACAGCAGCGATTATTGACATCTAGGCGACAACCGAAATCATATACAGGGTAAGATCAATAGGGAGTTATCACTACAGTAGGTAAAATTACATGAAAATAGTTATGCATGCCGTTGCCAAGTTAATAAGCAGATGCATATTTAAAGGCAATATATAGTGGCATGAAATGGGAAAAAAGAGCACTTTCCTCATAAATTATATACATACATCATAACTTGACTACTAAAAGAGCTGTTTTAATGTAAAATACGTAACAAACTACTTGAGACAGCAATGCGCCGGTGGCTTAAAGTCAGGCCGACGTTGGACCACTGGCGCCTTTTGACGGTGAATCCTTTGCCGATTCCCACCTCGACAACGGTCGACCTCGGATCGACCAGTGTTAGCTATCTGCTCTGCGTCGTTGTCCCCGTTAGGTGTGATAAGCATGTATTTTTTATACTTGTCATTTTGAGGTAGCACCCTGGTAAAATCGTCCATCCAGCATATGAGCCATCTTTGATACGACGCTTACCAACACTCTTAATAGACATTTATGTCTCCTTGATCAAAACAGGTTCGATATGGTGTGGAAAAAGCATTAAAGTGACAAACACAAGTATGATGGTCGAAATATGGCCGATGAAGGTTGCTTTTATTGTGAATACCTCTAATAAATGAAATAAAGTAATTTTATAAGCTAAAATTGAATAACTGTGACAGTGCCAAATTACGTTATTTTTACGTCTGAAAAAACGTATTATTTAATATATAATCCCCAAACAACATAGTGTAGACGTTTTTATTTGTGGGGTTGCATGTGTGAAGAGGAGCAGACTAAATATCGTTTCACAATTGTAATTCAAACTTATTTTTATACAGTACTCTTCTGAAGGTCTTAAAGGCTAGAGGAGAAGTGAACAGACTTTCTTTATATAGTCCCTATAGAGTGAACGCCATCCACACTGGTGTAAAGCGGTTACCGAACAATACGACATGCTTATAATGTATCGTTCTTGTAAGAAATATCCAACGTCGCAGTTCACTAAAAAACCTGGAGTTAACTAGGTGAGCAACCAGATGCTTGAAGCGACCTGCACCGTTCACTAAGAATCTTTCAATATGTATTCTATTACCAGGGTATCATAATTGCTAGTGCCTTTTGGCGAATTGAAGTTTGTTTTTTAACAGACTGAATTTTATAAATGTTATAGATTATTTTATATGAAACAAATTACAATCATGTCCAAGTCTTTTTTACAACGTATATGTAAAACGCGCGCTGCACATCCACGGTAATACTATAAGAGTATTGGTTACTATGGGGTCTCCTTTTAAAGATGCATACAAAGTCAATTTTTTTGTCACAAAAACCAACCATATGCCAGCATATAGTTTAAAGTAGTATAACTAAGAGAATTACCAAAAGGCATTGTTTAATTTTACCTGGAAATGATGTTTGAACAGATTTTTCTGCTGGCTTTCTAAGCTGTATGTCAATGGGGCAGGAAAGTAGGTCACAGATGTAGGTTAAATTTACAACCATAAATTTAAAGAAAGGAGCAGTCTAAAGGTCTTTTATGGGTGATTGAGTGATCTATTCAGTTTATCCCTTGGCATGGCGAATTTATTTGAGTCATATAAGAATCTAGTAGAAGTGGTTTACATGTGTTACTCGGAATCCACACTCCACCGATGTTCTGTTCGTATGTACCTTTAAATAACGTCGTCATGCAACCAACATATGACTTGTCTTTATGGTTGTTCTGTATGTTTAAGCTGTGATTGATATTCTTAATACCATTATCCATTAAGAAACCATTTTTGACGTATTTATATGGATGGAAAAACATCATATACGATTAAAATGGGTATATGTACATGTAGTGCTAAATCAACGTTGATCGTGTGCAGTTTTGATATTCCGTTAGTTTACCGTCAATACATTAGGCTACTATACTAGTTCAACCCTTTGGTTGTAATTGAAGAGAACAAGTATTGTTATTATTATTATTATTTCTAGTATTCATACTTATTTTGATCTAAACGTTGTCACCGCCATTTTAGTACAACAACACAAGAACCAAGGCAACCCTGTGTTATGTTCAGACACACAAACGGTAGCAAACATTTATCCTGCATTAAAAACCTACTTCTGTTTGCAGGCTCACACTATACAGGGTACCAACAAAGCCTGACCTGAACGTTATCTTTAGCCAAAAGACACAATGTAAGGGTCTTTGTGCCACAGGTAAAATCAGTTTATTGAATAGTAGTAGGGTTGTTTGTGTTACTCTTACACCTTGGTGAAATCTGCACCGGCTGCTTCGTGTGCATTGTGTCGATAAAACAACTTCAATTTGTGCCTATAGCTATCAGAAATCTGGAAATTTAAGGGAACTAGTATTATAATTATATTTCTTATAATTTATTATTATTATTATTATTATTATTATTAAGTAATTTTGATGGCAGTTATCCTTATTATGATCTAAACGTTGCCGCCGCCATTTTAATACAACAAACCTAGTACCAAGGCAACCCTGTGTTATGTTCAGACACACAAACGGTAGCTAACATAGACGAACAAGGTAGAATAGTACTATATCAATATATGCTATTGCAATATTAATAAAAATATACACTATAAACAATTCACACTCACTCCTTCATTCAGCAAGTCAGTGAATAACACAGATTTGAAACCTTTATTTTAAATAAATGCTTTTCTTTGTAAATTAACTCACTAAATTATATTCTGTATTCTAATTACAACATAAGGCTCAACGCGCACGGGTCTGTAATTACACGTGGTCTGTCCGACTACTACTCAGTACACGTGGTTCACAATGTCTCCGCAGTTGTAGTATCGCTACAGAAAATCAATACAAAATATTTCTAAAATACTAAAATGAATTCTAAACTGAAAATAATTAATTCAATTCAATTTCAATTTCAATTTATTTCTGTACTGGTACATAGATTGTCATGACCTTGTACAATATGAAATACAAATGATGATACAATACAGTTAGTGCATTACCATCTTTATATAATGAAGATAAGTACTAGTAAAATTACTCATAAAATATTCTATCTAAGCAATGAGATAAACCTTGGTGTGATTATAAATTTACCATAAACATACTATAAACATGTTACACAAAAAGAATATGTTTTTAAAAAAACTTAAAACCACTGTTACATAGCTGTTTACATGGCTGTTTGATGACATTGATAATTACAATTAATGACAATTACATAAGACAGATAAGTAAATAAGTTACACAGATATAAATATTGTGCCATGTTCAGTCCCACTGCTGAGTCACTTCTCACAACAGTGGGACCATACACTGACATTTTAAGGGATATGCTAAGAGTTACCAAGCAGAGCAACCACTTCACTTCTTTTCTTGAATGATTTGATTATAAAGTTGGAGAGGGACACTAAAGTATCTTTGTTGGCACTGTTAAATACATGGCATAATTGACTGTCTGGTGACCTTGAATCAGCTTTTAGGAATGAGGTTTTACTGAAAAAGGTGACTCGGTCTGATTTGTACATTGGGCATTGGAATATAAAATGGTATTCATCCTCAATTACCCCTTGTGTGCACAGGCGACAGATTCTGTCGCACCTTTCAGTTTTTGGCCTGGTGTGCCGCCCAGTTTCGATGTGGAGTTTATGGTCACTAAGACGTAGTTTAGCAAGGGTTGACAAGGTGTCGTAATTTGTTATTTTATCAACATAAGTTGCCCTTTCACACTTTTGGTTAAGTATACGGAAGAGAGATAATTTACTGTTGGCTTGAAGTTTGCTATTGCATATTTGGTCAATTTGTCTTTGTTTGAAAATTGTGGTGAAGTTTTTTGGAGGTGACTGGCTAAGCCACACATCACCAAGGCCAAATGTGAAAAGGATCTTTCGGATACCCTCAGACCATGACATACAAGCTGGTCTGAGTGTGTGGACTGCGGGTGGGACATAGGGTGTCAGCAACTTGTAACTATTTATCTCTTGTATGTACGCTTGTTTCATTAGTGTAGCATCAGACATTTGAATAATTTTACACCATAGTTTGACAGATGCAAACTGTATTTTGGTATAGAGGGGAAGGCGGCCAAGGTCAGTGTATACACCATAGTTTGATACGTTTTGATGGAGGCCAAGGATTTTTTTGCAAAATTTTAAGTGCAACTTTTCTGTAGGGCAGTTATCCGTTGACACCGAGTAGCCCCATATATCTCAGCAATATGTAAGGATTGGGGAAATGAGGGTATCAAATAATTTCTCTTTTAAGGATGTGTTAACATTACTCTGAAGTGGAAGAGACTTAGACAGACTGAAGAATGCCTTTGTAGCACGTTGTAGGAGATTATTTTTGGTTTCTGTAAAGCTTCCTGATCGATTTAGAAGGAGACCTAGATACATGTATTTGTTGACCTCTTGGATTGGTTTTCCATACAGAAAAAATTTTTCACTGTGAGCTTTTGATTTTGAGTTGAAAATAACTATTTTAGTTTTGGTGACATTTTCAGTCAGTCTCCACTTGTTATATAAATTTTCTACTATTTCCAAACTTTGCCTTAGCCCATTGGGGGTCTTGGACATAAGGATGAGGTCATCAGCATAGAGTAAACCTTGTATTGGTATTCCATTTATATCTGGACTTGCAGCACTTTCGCCATCAATTGATCTAAGAAGGTCATCAATAAAAATATTAAAAAGAAATGGGCTCAATGTGTCACCTTGTTTTACACCTAGTGTTGTATTAAAGGCCGGGGATATACCACTACGTGTCTTAACACATGCTTAATGAATTGTCGCGAGTATCAGCCAACACTGAAAATGAAATATCACTGCAATATTCCGACTAGTTCGCGTCTTACAACAAGTCCCGTCTAACACGTGTCACTATTTTTTCAACTCTCACTCAGTCATACACAAAGCTTCTCAAAAATTCCAATATCACTAATAACTAACAATTCTATCCTCTAACAACATGAGCTACACAAATTCTATCCCGTAAATTGACAATGTTAGCTGCACAAATTGAATTCTATCAATTTAACAACATATGCTACAAATGCGATCTGACTCACACCTTGAAAACGGGTAGTGTGGTCCGATATACCGGTTAATTCAGGATCCTTAGGTGCTGAGTCTGGTAGTTGGGTAGGCCTGATGGTCACACACGCTTTAATTTTGGCCGTCCGAGTTCTGACTTTCTCACTACAATCTGTTACAGATAGAGACGGGTAAAGAGTCAGAAAAAAGGACTTTAGTTAAAAGGTGAGAAGCATGTTAGTGGTATAATATTCCCGGGTTATTAAATCTAAATCTGTGCTAAATCTGTGTAGTAACTTGTGGTTGTTTAAAAAACAAGTAGATAACGACTTATGAATGGTGAACTTTTAATTTTGAATTGATTCCAGATTTTACTTTCTAAAAAGTGAATGATGTAAAAATACGACAAGATATTACTGAGGACTCTCCTTTTGGATTAACGTTGCCGTGCATTAGTGACTTGAGTCAAGAAACTGCTAGACAAAACTTAGGCGTTAAAATATGGTTGTATGGTGCCACGGCAATCATAAAAGAGTCGTTTGCTCTACCCACTTTCATTATCAATGTCAGTTATAGGAACACTTCAGGTGGATAAGAGACCATAAACATTACATTTAAAGTCAAAGACTAGTCCTAGTATTAGACGGAGCAGTACTTGTAAAGTTCTCTTTTTCAACCCTGAAATATATCCTGTAATATTACAGGACCGATTGTGTTTTAAAAATTGATTCAGTGTACTACTTAACTTGCCTTAGGCAGTTTAAAATTGTCAAAATGTATATTACTTATGATGTGATTCACTAAGAAGAGACAATATTTTCTAAAACCCAAAACTGCATATGTTTTCATGACGTATATAATTGATAATTTTGAAAGATATATGTAGTGCATCAGCAGTGGCCAAATTGATACAGTCCGCTATGCTAATGTAGCAAATGCATATTTTACATTATGTTCTAATTCGTTACACTCAAACGAACTTAAAATATTTATAGTATAAACACAGACACAGTGTTAGGGGAGGAAGCGCTCGTTTCGTACCGTGTGCTTTATTTCCGGTTTGAACGTATTACAATAAAGAACAGTCATTGGTGAAAATTGAATACCATATATTCTTGCTATTATTATTGCTATTACTATTATTATATCTGAACAAACTTTGAACAAAACGACGAAATCTAATATCTATAAAACGAAAATCGTCTTTAAAAAATATTATAATAAATAAATAGTAATTATAAAATAGTATAAATAGTAATTATAATGATCAGTTCTTGAGTATTTTTTTCTTTTAAGAAAACTCCATCTTGCTTTATCTTCTGCTGTCCTTTAGAACCAGGATCCAAACTGAAAAATTGAAACAGTTTAATATGAAACAAAACATTCAAAAGCTTGAACTAAGAACAAAACTAATTTTTATGTACAGACACAGATGTGTCTGTACATACTGCCATCACCCGCGTCTGTCGTCGCCGTTGGTGCCGTGCACTTTCCTCGTAAACGCTTTATATTTACAAAGCTGATGAATATTCATAAAACGCAGGTCAAGTTCAAAAAGCATGATCGGGCCATTATTGTATAAGTTATGCGGTTTTTTTCACTTTTTAAGCATATATGCAACACTGTAAACATATTTCAAGGAAAACCGATAAGCCTGTTGTCATAAAACTCACAGGAGTAATCAATCTTACTCAAACGCAGGTTAAGTTCGAAAATAGGCATGATCGGGCTACTATTTTAGTAGTTGTTCTGATTTTTTTTTTATTTTTGTTTTTTTTTTTTTTTTTTTTTTTGTATATATGCAACACTGTAAACACAATATAAGAAAAACAGATTGGCCAATTGTAATTTAACTCACAAGAGTGCTCGATCTTACTAAAATGCAGGTTGAGTTTGAAAATTAACATAATCGGGTCATTGTTTTAGAAGTTATGCTATTTTTTCATATTTCCTCAAATTCAATTCTTAAGCATGTTAACAGTCTTATTATTTAACAAATAAGATACATTTAAGTGTTTGTTTGACTTTTCCTGCATCTTTACAACATTGTTAGTTGATTTTGTAAAAATGATGGCCAACTTGTTATCGTGTATTGTGTAATAAAGTGTCAAAATTGGAAATAAACTTATATCGTTGCAGTTTGTTATATTCAATCATTCACTATGTTCAGAATCTCAGAATGGACGAAATTGGACATTTAACTCTGCTCTATTGATATTTTTCCCATCTCATCAATTTTCTTAGTTGATCATATAAAAATGGCAGTAAACTGTTAATTTTGTTTTATGTTAAAAATTGTTAAAAATGGATAATAAAAAGCATTTCAGAACAGTGCTGTCCTATCTACATTTTGGCATTTTCGAGTTGTGACTTTGAAGTTCCATGAGCCTGAAGACCTTTGCTAGTCACCATCCCCAGTCACCATTTCCTCATCACCTTCTATTTGATAACACTACTCGAGTGACCAGTCACATGATATTAACACTACTCAGACCGTACTGGAAAGTTCACGTAGAAACATACCACGTGTCTGCGTACCCACGACAAATATATTTATGTTTTAATTCGTTACACTCAAACGAACATAAAATATTTATAGTATAAACACAGACACAGTGTTAGGGGCGGAAGCGCTCGTTTCGACGATAAAGAAAGAAAAGTGTATCCCTGTATTCGATGCAAACAAAATTATATGTCAAATATATATATATATATGCACACATACACCCGCATATATAAACATACATACAACAAACTGCAACATTTGCGGCACTTTTTTTACAACACAGATCAAAAACCTAATAAATTGATTTTTTTTACTCTTTTATCAAAACTGAAATCCTCATCTCTGATAAAAGCCCTCTCACAAGAATTCTCTTTCGCTCTCACATATAAAATTTTTACTCTCTCTTAATCGCTTCATCTTAATTCCATCCTCTTTCTTTTTAAAAAAATCTTTCGCTCTCTCTTCAAATTCATAACTTGATTCTCTTTCGTCTTTAACCTTCTCTCTCACTCTATATTCTATTCATCATAACTGACTTCTCTTTCACTCTTTTTCCGAGTTCGAATCCCCGTAACAGATATCTCAACAATTCGATTCTTTTTCTTAGAATTTCTTACGCATTCTTCGCATTAGATCGACTTTAACTTAAAGTATGAGGACATCTTCAACTCCATACATTAAGCAACATATATGTATAAATATATATACATAATCAAATCACTAGTTTGGGTTATTATTATTATTTTTTTTTATGAATGTTATGAATATATCTGTTTGTCGATCTAATTATATGCACAAGGCCTTCCTCAACTGCAATGCATAATGAATGCAAACGATTTATTTCATACATTTTCTCTCTCGCTCTTTCTTCGAATTAAGTCGACTTAACTTGATGTACTAGGACTTCATCAACTCAGTACAACAAGCAACAGAATGTATTTATGAAAAGAATATGAATTTTGAAAAGTAAGGAAGTTAAAATTTATTATTATTTTTTAAGGTTGTTTTTGAATCTGTTTGTCGATTTAATTATATGCACCAGGCCTTCTTCAACTGCAATGCATAGTGAGCGCAAACGATTTATTTTATACATTTTCTCTCTCGCTCTTTCGTCGAATTAGATCGACTTAACTTGATGTATTAGGACTTCCTCAACTCAGTACAACAAGCAACAGAATGTACTTATGTAAAGAATATGAATTTTGATAAGTAAGGAAGTTAAAATTTATTATTTTTATTATTAATGTTGTTTTTGAATCTGTCTGTCGATTTAATTATATGCACCAGGCCTTCTTCAACTGCAATGCATAATGAGCGCAATTAATTCTATCACCTGAACAATCTCTCTCACTCTCTCTTGCCTCCTCTCTTTGAAAATTAGATGGACTTCATTTACAAATGACTTACTCTACTCCACCCGTCAAGCAACGAAGCATTAAGTATATACATTTATGATTAAATTTAGCGACATATGAGTTAATATGTATGTATATTTATTTTTCTTTATCTTAACGTGATTGTTCAATTGACTCAGATCCAAAATCTGATTTTTTTATGTTCTATATGTGAGCAAATGGAAGTCTGTAAGGCCTTCAAAAGTTTTTGGGTCTTTCAAAAATACTTACCTTTAACAGTTTTAACTCCGTTGGTTCACTAAATTTGGCTTAATCTGGACGTTGGGGCAACTTGATCTCCAGTGTCCCGCTGTAAACAGACGAAGCAGATGTCGAAGGAGTTGGAATCTGGGCCCTAGTCTGAGTTTCGTCTGGCCTGCTGAACCGACTGCGGCGTAGGAAAGACCCTGGTTACGGCTACAAAACCATCGCTCTTGTGGTAGAAATTGGCTGCCGTGGGAGTGGCGTATGGGTAGAAGCGGTAGTTGCTTTTTGCGTGCTTGGCGAAGCGCCCTGTTTTCAGTTGCTCTCATCCTTCGATCATCGCCGGAATCATCAGCGTAATCGGAATCTAGTACTCTTCAACAGTTCGCCGACCGTCGGGACAGGAGACAGTGATTCGAATGTATTTATTACGTTGGCGCACTTTCTCCTTTAGGCTCGTAGTAATCTGTATAGATTTTAAATCTTTGTTTTCGTGCGCTCTTGACTCTAGCATTTCTAAGCCTCCAGTATGTCTAGGTTGAAGTTATATTCGACTTTGTTTCCTTCCCCTTCAATTTTGTGTCACGGGAAAGCTTTAATCCTTTTCTCAAAAGATTCAAAGGAATCTCAGAAAAATATCCGAACTGGTCCTAAACTATAATTTTTAGTAAGTCAAAAGCTTCGCTCACATTAAGCTTACTGCAGTTACCCTCAGGACGTAGACCCGAATCGCTGAGAACATTCTCTGCTTGCATAACGGAAAGCGAAAGAGCCTTCGAATGACCCAACTCTAAAATCTGCTTTTCCTCATCACCTTCAATTTGATAACACTACTCGAGTGATCAGTCACATGATATTTACACTACTCAGACCGTACTGGAAAGTTCACGCAGAAACACACCACGTGTCTGCGTACCCACAACAAAAATATTAATACTACAGGGTATATTCAGTATTATAAGATTGTTTTGAACTATTGTGAGCTATATGTCTGAAGTAGTTAGCTTATATGTGTTTTGGTATTATAATGATCTAAAGTAGTTTTACCTGTTTTAGCTTATGTGCAAATTTATGTAAAACTGTAGTTTAGAGATCTTGTAAAATGTGACTGTACACATTTTAATGCTCAATGAATTATTATTATTATTATTATTATTATTATTATTATTATTATTATTTGTAATGTTCATAGCACTGAATAAGGCTTTTGCCTTTTAAGCTGCTTCTTAACCTCTTATTTAATCTTTGCTGACCATATTGAATTCATTGAAGCAAAATCGCGTTCCAGACTTTTCTATTACCGACACTTTAAAGAATTCACAATGTCTTATACTGCTGATGTGAGCCAGGTGTACTAGTCATTGAGTAGACCCAGTGTAGAGTGCCCGCTCTGTCTGAGGAAATGGGGGAACTGTTGAGCGAGGAAACACTCAGATGACGACTATAAAAGTACGTATCTTGATTTATAGCTAAGACGAAACCCAACAGAGCAGAGCGCTAGACAATCTCGGTAATAGGAGGGACAGATTGTATTAAATACTTCCGAATACAAGGAGGTATATTTTAATTAGTGCATAAATCGATTTACATAACCATTATACTTATAATGGATTCTTTTCCTATTTTTTATTCTTATTATTGCCTTTACAACATATGTCGCATACACGAAAACTATGAAGGTGTAATGCTACTGCGTCCCTCACAAAGGTAGAGTATGAGATATCCGTACAAACATGGCAAGTTTGCAGGGTTAATGCAGACGCCCGTAACCAACAACAATCATCTGTGGTGTTGGTATCTGTTGACACATAGCGATCCGGCGAACAAAGAGTGCCCTGAAAATCTTTCAGCTCTTTTCATTCCATACCTATTGATTATTTTTAGCTTAACTGGCAATTAGGCCAAACAACACCGACAAAATGCTTGTTGAACAATGCAAGTAGTTTGATCAATAACCACTGCAAGCAAAAATATTGACATTCAGTTATATTGGAAGACGACGGGTTGTATGTGAAAAGAAAGAAACAGCTCAAGTGACAAGCACGTTGCTATGACATTATTATGTGGTAGCAACGTGCTAGCCACGTGATTCGAACACAAAACAACTGTCACTTTTACTTTAGAACCCTTTTGTTATTATTTTGATCAATTTAGTTTTAGTATTGATAAACAAAGTATCACGTTCACAATAATTAATATTTTAAATTACAATCCATAACTGCAAGGTTGTGTCAATGACCAAAATACAACGATGACCAAAATACAACGTTGAGTCAACGGTGTTTTGACGTTGCTGTATCAACGTTGATTTTACGTTGAATTTACGTAGATCAACGGCAATTCAACATATCAACCTGTTATCAACGTTGATCCAAAACGACTATGCCTGCTGGGAAACTTTATCAAATTCTTCCAAATTAAAATGATGCATTTTTTAATTAGTGGTTAAATCGATTTACATAGCTACAGCACTTGGAATTGATTGTTTTTCATTTCTTTCGATTCTTAATACAGACACTGGTAGTGTCTTTATGCATTCTGATTGATCTGTCTGTCTGTGTCTTCGCCGTCGCCGTCGCTGTCCGCCTCATGACGATCGCCCGGTAATAGTCTACAAGGTGTCCCTTGATGTCGTTTCAAACCATTTCCACTTCCGTGAGTGTCATTTCTTGTGGTAGATTTTGCTAGAAGGAAAAAATTAATAAATATTGTAGGCCGTTAACCAGATTAAATGTGCCAAACATTCGGGAGTAGTCATTGAAAATGCATGAGCCTTTGGCCTTTCAGAACAATTTACATTTTAACCAATAGGAAGACCTATAATGGCGGTAATATGGCTAATTTGACCTTGTCATTCTTGAGGGGCTTGGCTTGGGTGTGTATCAGTACCCACTCGCGCTCTTAATAGCTTCTAGCTTCTCTATGATATTAACTACCGAGGTCACATTAGAGAAGTCGTCAATTTCACTGCTAGTGTTGGCTGACCAACTCACCACCTATATAGAAAAAAAAAGGATTTCCAATCTAAATATTCAAATCATGGCATATTGACAAGGAATATCAGTTAACGAACCCAAAAGAAATTACTTCGGGAGATTTGGGAGTTCATAACATTTAAGTATTTGAACTCGCAAATATGGGTTTGTTTGCACTACCCTCTTAGTTTTTAGTAAATTCCCAGCGGGCAAATTATGTTGTTTTAACGTTGAAACAACATTGAACCATACCGATGATAATACGTTGGATAAACATTGGATTTGAAAGTTGTATCAACGTCAGATTGTATCAACCCCAGTTGTTAGACAACATTATTGCTTGAGATTTATATTTGGTACAAAACACAGGTACACAAATATAACGTACACTGTAAAAACATCCAAGTGCCTGCTTTGTCTGATTTTTTCAATGCATTTAGCTCCTAAGCACGTTTTGCACCTAAGCATGGTACACCCTTTTAGCCTGGATGTGTTTAGCAGTAGGACATGTTTGATGGCTTAATATATGTAGGGTGTATATGTATGTCCTTTAAGTTAAAATTTCCAAGGTTTAGATAAATTTAGACCACGGTGGAAGTACAGAACAAAAGACTCAGACGTGCTGTAACTCGCGTAACCACACTTCTCGCATGAATGCGTTATAACCCGCAAATGGACCGCGGTCTAAATAAGATAGATCCCTCGTCAGCGAGGGTTATGTGACATCCACTCGTGCTTCGCACTCGTGTATCTCCAGCTTACACCAATATAACAAAATATCACAATTAAAGAATTTGTTCAAAGACCTAGCTGTTCTCAGGTATGTTTATATGGGTACCACATATATTAAGATATTTATTTCACATAAATGAAACGTGAAAAAAATCTCTTTTGTTAAATTTAGACCTATGGTATTCATGCATCAATCCCCCTTAAAAAATAACGTATAAGTACTTTTATATTCTTATTCGTTTCACTTAAACGCATATAAATCATTTATTGTCTAATAACTCGCAACGAAAACACCAACCACCGTTTCCAATTCAAATCATTTATTTCGTTAACCCTTGCTATGAGCTGTTGCTTGCTTGGCTGCGTCGAACACAAAGGACGGGCAAGTTTCATTTATTCTTATTATTATTTTAAAAAGAACCATAAAATCATTTTATTATTAAGACATAAATATATACTTACCAGCTGGAACAAATATATATTTATATATTTACCTTTGTAACAAATTTAAAAATGAACACGGATTATTAATCTGATTAATATAATGTATTTCATATCTTAATATTACTTTTTATATTCCAATATTTAGAGACACTTGAATCCTTTTTTACAAAACTGTCTTTAATATATACATCTTTCGCTTTATCAGAAATCTAACGTCCATGTTTTTTAAACAAACGGTCTTTTACTCCAAAATTTGCTGCCGCTGTCGCTCCTCCCGCACGCATACTATGTAAACCAAACTTTTGTCTGTCAAATCCTAATATTTCTAGCTTTTGTAAAAAAAACTTCTCTTATTCTTGTATATAACATTTTCCCGTTTTTACGTAACATGTGCTTTTTGGATTTCTTTAAATATTTCACTGGTCTAAATATAAAATTATCTGAATGTTCTTCAATGTTAGCTGCTTCCAAATATCTTTGTAAAAAAGTAAATGGACATGTAGATTTCCCAGTTTTAGCAATCATAACAGTAGATCCGTCCCTGTAAATGTCAGTTTTACTTTTTTCTATAAATATCTCAAAATATTGTTCTGTGAAAGAAACATCCGATCTTTTAATATTGCATACCTCGCTATATCTAAAAAAACCTGCAAATGATATAAGGCATATACAAACATCTCGTAAATCTGCTAAACTAGCATTTGTATTGGCGAAATTGTTAATCATCATTTCTAACATTTTCGGAGTAACTATTTCCTTTTTTACTGTTTTCTTGCTTGACA